>NW_021636554.1:0-130632 GCF_004799145.2 Neltuma alba | reverse complement strand
ATTGAAATTTTTTACTATAAATATGTGGATGTGCTTTTTTGGTGCATTGTTTTCATTGATCATTGTATGAGCACGTCTTCTGATGGATGCAATTGCTGGTTTCAGGTTTGGCGACAAATAGTTAGGTGCTCTTTATGATTATACATCAGACTACAACTTTAATTTGTCTTTCATTTTCAACTATATTGATTTCATTTTTCTTTCTACAAGTGTTTCAAAATATTTAATTTGAATTATATTTCTCATGTATTACCAATTATTTTGAATTCACATCGTCTTTTAACTGGTTGAAACACTAAAAAAAAAAATACTGTTATTTACTGTACTGAAACTTATCACTGCGTGCTTTTTGATTGTTATCAGATTTTTGGGTGATTAATAAATTTCTTTCTTAGGACTTATAGGAATTCCTCCAATATCTAATAAACGTTATGACTTACAGAGAAATAAATATTCATCTAGATACAAGCACATATACTTGTCCATCATCGTATTATTTATTAAATAGGTTGACGATTTTTTTTTGGTCGTCAGATAAATTCATGACAATATCTATATACTAGTCTAATAAGTTTAATCCCAAAAGTAACCTATTCGATTTTTCAATTTTGACCAGTTTTATTGATTCTTTTTGTTTCTTGAAAAGTTTATTCATCCTCAAAATGACTCATTTTACAAAAGTTACGTTTCAACCAACTTCACACGAATTTACTGATTTTTTTATTGAACCAATCAATTAGGTTCAATCATGATAACAATGACAACCAATCAATTTTGATTTGCTTTTGTCATTTCTCAAAATTACTCATAATATTTTGAAATTTCAAACTAATTCTGACATCGATTTCATAAAATTTTTGTTGACCCAGAAAGAACAATTAGGTTGAACTGTATATATGTATATTATAAATTTATAACAATATCCAATTCACAGTTTTCATATGATACCCACTCCGATTCTAAAAATAAAAGCTAATTATATGATGTTTATTTAGTCCTAAAAGTGAGAACTTATCTACTTTGTTTTTAAAATTTATAATTTTTTTCTCAAATTATTCTTATTAGTTACACACATAAAGATAGTTTTTATCAAAAGATGCTTTCAACATGCAACTGATTACAAAAGATATTTTGAGAAGATTCAATACACATTTTTTATAAATAATTAAATAAATTAATTTTTTAATACTCACAAAATACAGTTATTTAATTTTTATGTTTAAAATGGGAGGAGTATATTGATATAGAGAAACTATTTACATTTAATAAAAATACAAAGGAATTATACGATAGTATTGTTGACACCTGTCACCTATGAAACAATGGCTAGGCATGATGTAAGAAAAGTTGGTTTGCGTTATTCTGGTCCTTAAAAAAGGTTGGATTCTTTGTTAAGAAAGTAAAATAAATCTATCATTTAATTATATAAAACATGTCCAGCCACATATAGTTAGTGGACTGTGACCTTATTAAACTTTGAATTGCGTGTCGGGTAGTATCAAAGTAATATATATTCACAAATACAAAGCACTTTGTATATATAATGATGACTCCCAGTATTATTATATATACATAGTAGAATATACAGTTGCAGAATAAAAACAAAGTAATAATTTATTAATAGTACAAATTCTATTAAATTAACTTAAATATTTAACATTTCTCTTTGATTGTAATTAAATCGTGCATTCATTAATTAAATACTAGAGATTTAAATTAATATATACTTCATTCTCTCCGTTACTCTACAAACATGTATAGATGCACGAGCACTTCTATATATACACACACATGCACACACACATATTATATTAAAAAAATTAAACTATAAATCACCCCCTTGAAACACAAAAAATTCTTATATTTTATGCATATGTTTTAGAAATAGATACTAAGTACGAGTATAAAATAATGTAATAACTATTGCTTTTATATGAATTACACAAAATTTGAAATGAATTGGTGAAAAGATTTAAATTGTAGAGAGAGAAGGGGTGGTTTTGAAATTTAATTTGATAAAAATCTCGCTAATATCATAATTCATGATTGTAGTTTTGAACTATTCCTTGCCCATATTCTTATGCAGCGACTATACAATCACATATTTGATAGAATTACAAATATGGGTCAATAGTAGTAGTAGTAGGGGAAAGATAATTAGAAGAGAGGGTAGATGATGATGAGAAAAGGCATGAAGGTTGAGTGTAGAGCTTATCCTAAAGGAAACAGGACAAAGCACAATAATAAGAAAGGTGACCTCAGCCAATGAAGAAGAATTTTGTGAAAAGCAAATGAGAATATAACAAAGAATAAAGTTGGGGTTGCTATAGTGGGGAGTAAAGTAGAGACAATATTATGTTGCACTTATATATATAAAAATTATTATATACATACATATATACACTTACATATGTAACATCTTATTATGCAACCCTAGGGCACCTATGAGTTGAAATGGACCTTCTTTAGCATTCAATAAATTAAAATCATACCACATAGTGACACTTGCAAGAAGTTCTATAATTAAATTTTATTTTTATTTGATATCAGTAAATTAAATATTTAATCAGTTTAGTCCATGTTATCAAAAAAAAAGTATAAATCATTTATAAACCTTATTATTAGAGTTCGAATCATTTTCTACATCCCACCCCACCTTTAGCTATAGTCCCATGTCATGTTCATGTGGCGAAATTCCAGAAAATTCAAATTCAAATTCAAATATAGAAACTAAACATTTGTATCGTGTGTGTGTGTGTGTGTGAACTTATCAATACTTAACACCACATAATAGTTACGACAGGACTCAAATTCAAAGATAATTAAAAATTACAAATTAATTCTAATAGGCATGCGTTAAGTGATCAATCCATTAATGTACCAGAAGTCACCTTAATGATCCTAAATGTGACCTAGTTGCTAATATGTGTGTATGTGTGTGTACAGAACATATATAAAAGAGGGTAATGGTTCAAGTAGACTTTCGTTGTCATAAACAGAAAAATGAAAGTGTTACATTATATAATATATGTATATAGAGTAGTGGGGAAGCACGCATGCACGTGCAAATGTTAGAGAACTGAGATGAAAATAGACAAAGAAATGAAGGCGTAGTAGGGGGGTGGGGTATATATGCCTTGTAACAAACAAATATATTAATAATTAATACAAACTGAGTTGACAGCCCTTTGGCTATTTGGATGATAAAAAAGAGGGTCGGTTGGTGCACTGCCCACTTACTTTAATTTGCTTTTCCTTGCCTCTTCAACCTCATGCCTCACCCTATGCCTCTCAACATTGTACGGCTTTTTTGTCTTCTTCCTTCTTTCTTTCTTCTTCCCCCCGAAAACACCCTTCCTTCCTTCCTTGATTTTGATCCTTATCATAAAAATTCGACAGAATTTTACGTCTTCTGTTAAGGGTTTAACAAAATCCTTTTTCTTAGTCCGAACAAATTAGAAACATATGCAGGTTTGATGCTGTGCAATTCATGTATATGAAAATATATAATACTTGTTGGTTATTGCTTTTGCATGTATATATATGTATTATAGCCTATATATGATCTATGCCATGAGAATTTTAACGCAGACTTTTTTATTTGTCTAAACAAAGAAATACTCCTCTGGTCCTATTTATAAGATAGAAGGAGAAGATATTTTTTGTCCTATTTATAAGATACTAAGTGAATTTTTCTATATGAATGTACAATTTTACCCTTCATTTATTTTTATGTTGACTTTGTCTACATGAGGTATAATGTGTATTAAATAGGGATAAAATTAGAAGGTTATTAAATTTTAAATAAGAGTTAATAAAATCTAAGGTTCTTCTTTTTTGTTTGTGTGAAACATGTTAAAAGTGACTTGTAAAAAGGACCAGAGGAGTATAGAGATTTATGTCATAAAAATTTGATAGAATTTTGCATTTATTGGGGGTTTAACATAATCCTTTTTCCTTGGTAAAAAAAAAAACATAATCCTTTTCTTTATTGAAACAAAGAAACATATACAAATGGCATTGTGTAATCCATGTAGTTGTTTATACTTGGTGGAATAAAACTTGTTAGCTCTGTTACATTAAGTCTATAGATGTATTAGTCTATATATATATGTATATGTATATATATGTATGTATGATTCATGTCATGAAGATTCCATTCAATAGAATTTTACATCTGTTGAGACTGGAGGGTTTAACACAACCCTATTTTTCTTTGTTTCTATATATTGAGATCAACACAACCCTATCATTTGATTCATATAATTGTTTATCCTTTGAATAAGACTTGTTATGGGTCGTAGAAATTTGACAGAGCTTTGTATTAACAGAGTATTATTTTCCTTTGTTATTTAGGTTTAATTAGGCTCTCTATATGTGTGTGTGTGAAGAAACAAAAGTGGAGTTTGGCATGGTGTGACCCCACTTAGTAAGATAATTAGGGTTTTTGTTTGTATATGTATTGGAGTGTTGACCATTGATGGATAGGGGCTAAGTCGAGTCCCCCTCCGTACCCTGCACATTCCGCCTCTTTTGTGTTCCTTATTATTCCTTCGCCTTTTTCTTCTTCCCCTCTTCCACTGCCCTACGGACACCTTCCACTCTCTCTCTTGCTCTCTCCACATTTTATCATGGCAGGGAGAGGGAGAGGGAGAGGGAGAGAGAGAGAAACGGGTCCAATTTAAAGTTTCTCTGTTCATGTTAACAAACAAAAGTGTCATATGAATTCGGATTAATTCTTATGCTTTATATTCTTTCTTATTATACACACACACACATACATATGGAATATGAAGGAAACTGTATATCCACTTTGTTCACTGCTTATACCAAAAATGTGTTAGCTCTGATCTAAATCAAACTTTTGATCAAATGAGTCTACTATTGCTGGAATATATATATATATATATATATATATAGTTTACATGTAAAGAGGGTTATAGTTAACTGAAATACTATATTCGGTCCTTAATATAAAAACTAATTGACTAATTTGAGTAGATTAAGAAAACTGGTTAAATTAGTTATTTGTAATAAATAGATACTGTTTTTCCTAAAATATCCTTGCTAATCAAGTATATTAATTAGAACTACTATTATCACAATGATTACTTTAAAAAAAATAGATAAATATAAGATATAAAAAGGGTTGATGCCTTATATTTAAAACTAAAATAAAAGTCAAACAAGTTCTTATACTAAGGATTGGAGGTAGTATAAAGTAAGAAGACATCCAAAAATAAGTGGACAAATTAGAAGAGAGAGAGAGAGAGAGGATAATTGGTAGGGTATCTTTAATTTTTTTAGGCATAAAAATATATAGAAGACAGTATCTTTTTTACCTTGCATTGTTTTGTGCCAATGCCAAGAGACAATCTTTTGTAATGTACTTGACAAGTGAATGCATTGTCTATCTTTGGAAAGCGCATATCTATCTACCTGTCTATCATCTATAGTTTTGTTGTTTGCCCGCTGCATGCTTCATTATTAGTTAGCTCTCGTAAATTTGACCATCGATCTTTTCTCAAATCATTAATTCTTCAAAAATAGTTAATATAAATCACTGCTTTTCTTTTCAATCAATCACATAATCTTATATATGCTGCCAGCCAGCTAGATCTCCCAATCAACGCTTTGGGATTACAAGTAGATATACGATTATATCCGTGACTTCTCACTTATAAGAAAGCAGGATCGAGTTTGTTTAACTAGATCTTAGATTTTCTTTCTTTTCTTTGAATCAGAGAATAATAGGTGCTACCGGTTCGAGATAACAAGCAAGATGAAACTCACGACCTCCTATTTACGAAAGAATTACACTAGGTTATAAGGTTATCAGCAAATTTTCTTTCTGTACTATGAGTATAGAGGGTTAAAACTTTCTTGCAAACGTACGTATATATCATGAAGTTTAATTTCGTGATTTTCAATTTTTTAATACATATGGACCCAACCGCACATTAAGTTTTATATACATGTATATGATGGCATAATAATTTATTGAATTGGAATAAAATTAAGTAATGTTGAGAACATATATAATTAATTATGGTTTGGCTGGATAGTGACGTGCACTATGATTATACAGAAATAGATGGCATGCATCAGGTGTCTGCACTCTGCAGGCCACCATGGAAATGCTCTGCACTGTGCATTATTTCAACCTTAACATCCTCCACACCTCAAAAGGCTAAGCTTTACTCCACAAGAAGACAACCAATTGCATTAAACTTGTATATGTGTGTGTGTGTGTGTATGATCATATATTTAAGGGGGGAAAAATGATACTATCGTTCTTGTCTCCTTTTTTTTTCCATTCAAAATTTTAATTGTACATGCCAAGTTATTATACTACCTCCGGTGCTCAATATAAGAGCTAGTTGACTAATTTAAGTAGATTAAAAAAACTACATAAGTTAGTTATTTGTAATAAATAGGTGTTGTTTTTTTTTAAAATATCCTTACTAATCAAATATATTAGCTAAAACTAATATTATTACAAGAACTATCTTTAAAAAATAAATAAATGAGAGACAAAATAGATTGGGATCTCATATTTAAAACCAAAATAAAAAACAAACGAGTTATTATATTAAGGATCGGAGGAAGTAATTATTATAGTTAAAGTGCTATGCCTATTATTTAACTGTTTTGTTGCTGTGATCTTATTTTTCTTCATCTTCAACCGGTTAGGTAATAAAAATTAATTATATCATAAGCAGAGGGAACCGGAAAAGAATTTGGAAGAAAGAAAAGAGACATATATACTAAAATATTTTTTAGGTAACAGCCAGGAAATACATTAGGCTAACTGCAATTTAGTTAGTAAGTCAGAAAGCCAACTGGTATATATTGCTTTAAGAACTGGAGGGGCAATAAATTAAGATAATTGAAATTTTAAAAACATTTGATTGATGAAAAATAAATAACATATTTAATTTGTATTACATAGGTCACGCCCCAACCGGCTATGAAGGGGTATAAAGTATTTAATAGAATATTCGATGATATAGTTTCTTTGTAGGACACACACCACTACAAAAAAATTGACTTTCAGCGGCGACAAAAGTCGCCGCTGAAAGTACAAAAGTCGCCGCCGAAAGTTTTTTGCGGCGACAAGTCGTCGCTGAAAAGTCGTTGCCGTAGCAACCGTGGCTGAAAACTTTCAGTGGCGACTAAAATGTCGCCGTTAAAAGATACTTTCAGCGGCGACTTTTAAAAGTTTCAGCGGCGACAAATGTCGCCGCCGAAAACACTTTCGGTGGCGATATTTGTCGCCGCTGAAAGGTCTTTCAGCGGCGACAAAAAAGTCGCCGCCGAAAGTGTTTTCAGCGGCGACTTTTTTGTCGCCGCCGAAAGTGTTTTCAGCGACGACTTTTTTGTCGCCGCTGAAAGTAATGCCTAAGAAGAATTGACTTTACTAATGCCACGTCATCGTCTCCGGCCGCCACGTCATCACCGTCGACCTCCACGTCATCGCCATCGGCGGCCACGTCATCACCGCCGACTGCCACATCATCACTAGCCACCTCCACGTCATTGCCACGTCACTCCTCCTCGCCACGTCATCGTCTAAATATTTTCACCTTAAATGTGTCTTCTTCCAGGTTCGAACTCGTGACCGCCTCCTTTCGTGTCCAACCTTCTTGCCGCTGAGCCAGATTGAATTTGTTTATTAATATTGTAAAATAAAATATATATTATTATATTATACTTTCAGCGGCGACTAAAAAAGTCGCCGCTGAAAGTCCACTTTCGGCGGCGACAAAAAAAGTCGCCGCTGAAGGTCCACTTTCGGCGGCGACACTTTTGTCGCCGCTGAAAGTCTTGGTTTCAATGGCGAACTTTCAGCGGCGACTAAAAAAGTCGCCGCTGAAAGTCCACTTTCGGCGGCGACAAAAAAAGTCGCCGCTGAAGGTCCACTTTCAGCGGCGACACTTTTGTCGCCGCTGAAAGTCTTGGTTTCAATGGCGAACTTTCAGCGGCGACTATAAAAGTCGCCGCTGAAGGTCCACTTTCGGCGGCGACACTTTGTCGCCGCTGAAAGTCCTGGTTTCAGCGGCGACTTTTTTTGTCGCCGCAGAAAGTCGTCGCCTAAAGTCTATTTTTTTGTAGTGACGCAGAGAGAGAGAGAGAGATATATATATATATATATATATCCTTTTTTTAGATATGGTTCAATAGTTGTTTGATCTGCCACCTTTCGAAATCTGATGTAAGAAAACTACGTGTGTCAACTTATCTCGTGGATATATATATGGAATCCAGATTTACCAGTATAACACTCGTCTGATACTTAATATAGAATCTAATTGTTAAATTAATTTTAGTTTTAAATATAAAATCTATTTCTCTTATTTATTAATTTTTTCTAAATTATTCCTGTAGATACTTCCTTAACCATAATTAAGTAAGTGAGGGAAGGAAGATATTGAAAAAGATGATTATGTTATTTTAGAAAAAATATATCATGTTTTTTATAATTAACTAACTTACTTAACTTTCTTAATCTAATCAAATTAGTTAAATAAGTCTTATATTAAGGACCGGAGGAGTATATATTATAATTAAGGTACAATAATAATTCATGGAGACGAGCAGCCAAATGTCATTCAATAATGATCATCATTAATCTTATGAGTTGTTCAATATATATATTTATCTATTTTAATGTTCATAAGAGAAGCTGCTTGAGCACGACTGATTGTATTGATGAGAGACGACTGCCAAACTGCTATTAAAATAACATAACTTTATTAAGAAGTTATTTGTCTCTAAACATGAAGATCGTAGGAAGGAAGTTTTGAGGAATTTATATTTGGTTTTGGAGAAAGCTTTTATTTATTTATATATATTTATTTATATGTATATGGGGTACCGGCAAGTGCATACGTGCGGATGTCAAACACTTTTATAATTAATATTATTATCTAGCACTATAATTAAGACCTTATTATTTATACTATTTTTAGTTAATTTCAGTATAAAAAATAATACTTCTACCGATTCTAAATATAAAATCCAGTTGACTAATTTGAAAAAAATTAAAAAAGCTGAAAAATGATTTAATTATAACATATATTGCATAATCTCTCTGATTATCAGATTATGTATTAATTTATAAGTCAGACAAATTAGTTTAGAGAAAAATAAATATAATATTTCAAAGTAATTTATTTAATTTTCTCAATTTCTCCAAATTAGTCAATTGGATTTTATATCATACACATATATATAGAGAGAGGGGTGTGATTTCATCAAAGCACCAATAATTAGCTATGAAAAATTGTCTACTTATATTTTTATTTGGAATTAGAAGATCAGACGCTAATAATATAAGATTATAAGTGGGCATATGGGTTACAAGTTGGATTAATTGATTTTATTTTTACTGAACAATTAATATAATATACCACCACAACCACAACATAGTTCATTATATATAAATTTTCTATCAGCCTGTCCTTGAAAAAGCAATACTATTAGGTTTTTGATTGAATGTGGGGAAAAATTCTTCTAAACAAAAATATAATCAATGAAAATTCACTTTAATTCGTGCGGCGGTGCATGACACAGCACAACCCCTTGTTTTATAAAGAAACTTAAATTAATGTAATTTTTTTAACGTTTGTTATCTATGCTATGGGAAGAATAAACAGTGCATATATGTATAAATCAACTAGTATAGAGTTGTGCTAATTTAACTAGTGATTTTAAATTTGAGTCTTAAATATGCAATTACATTAAATACTTATCAGGAGACCGCTTTTACTTCCCAATTGGACTCGGATTAGTCAGGGTTTTATGTAAATTCCAGATAGATGGCTTAATATAAAATAATATGCATAAGAAGAGTTTCTTTGAAAGAATTAAAAATGTTATTAACGTTGAGTTGAAAAAAAATCCACTTTTAATATTTTATTTAATTTAAATAATAAATATTTAAGGAAAAAGGTATGTATATGCAGGGATATATAGATGACGATGTACGAAAGATTGAATTTCTAATGAATGCAGCACTCTAAGGGCCAGGGGACGCCGTCTGAAAGGATCCTTATAAGCCCCCGAATCCGGACTAGTCTGGGGTCACTGTTACGGCTGAAAGACGCCTATTACCCTGGGAAACCGAATGGAGTAATCTAAAAAAAAAAAAAGCTTATTACTTTGACCAAAAAAAAATCTGGCTTATTATAAGACTTTTTTTATCGGTAATATCTAAAAGTAGACATCACTCAAGGAAGGATGCTCACAGAATTGTAACACAGGGTTAAGTTGACCATTCCCAAATGGTTTTTCTGGAAGGCTCTCAATTTCTTATATTTGTTTTTCCCCACTAACTCTCATTTATTTTATTCCTAATTTTTTTTTAATTATGTCGTACTTCATCCTTATCGGGATTGCTTTAAGAATGTAAGAAACTTCTATTATGCGGAATACCCCAACGTTCATTTTCTCAGCTCCATGAAAGCAAACAGGCATTTATATAAGCAAAGCACAAAAAGGACCCTCTGGATTTCACACAAATTTCAAAGTTGCAGCCTAGACTCTTAGATTTTTTGAATCTTTCTGTTCTTCTACTCCCTTCCTTCACTTTCAGCCACTTCACCCAAGTTTAGGCAATTGGAAAGCAAGCATCACTTTCAGTTATAAACATAAGAATTAATAGAGATTTTTTTTCCCTGAATTTAATATCCTAATTTACTTTATCTCTCAAATTTTCTAAAATCTAATTATAATTATTAGAAGGTATTTATCAAGAGGTACTCCTTTGGTCCTATTTATAGGACGGAAAAAGGATTTTTTTGATCTTATTTATAAGATATTAAGAAAATTTTTTTGTATAGATATATAATTTAACTCTCCATTTATTATTGTGTTGACTTTATTTACATGAGATATAATATATATTAAATAGGGTTAAAGTTGAAAAGTTATTGAATTTTAAATGAGTTAATGAAATTTAAAATTTTTCTTGATCTGTGTGAAACATATTAGAAATAACTTATAAATAGAATCAGAAAAGTAGTTATTTGCATAGAGGTATTTTAGAAAAATTAACACAAATTTTTTTACACATAACTAGCTTATTTGTTTAATCATTACAAATTAATTAACTCTTATATTTAGGGTCATAGATAATAACTCGTTAAATTTGACTTAAAATTTACAAATCTTTCCACTTTGCCCCATTAAAAAGAGAGAAAACACAACACTCGAGGAGTTGCACGGAAACACTAAATTAGAAGTAAATTCTTTCTGAATTCTCCCTTTCATTCTTATTATAAGAGGTAGATAATTAGTTTATGAATTTAAAAAAAAATCAGTTAAATTAAGTATTTATGATAAGTGTGTATCAAATTTTTTAAAATATTCTTTTTAACAATATGCATTGTAACCATATTTTTGACATACAATACAATCAATAGAAATACTTTAGAAAAAATTATAATTTTGAGAGGTAAAATAAAATGAAATTTATATTTCGAACCAAAATAACCTTCTTATCTAGCTCTTATATTTAGAACTAGAGATCGTAATTAATAATTCTCTGGGTGACTTATATTAGTGGCCATGAATTTATTTTAGAAAGCGTCTTATAACAAGAACCAGAGAGAGAGTATGTATATATGATGGTATATCATGAAAGTGGGGCCTCACCAGGGGGAGACATGAGAAGAAAAACAAAGAAAATACAGTAAAGTGCAGTTATCAACAACAATTGTTTAAGCTAAGAAAAGAGCTGACCACATTTGGATATTAGCTTCATGGAACAAGATAGAAAATGATAAGGTTTTTAAGGGTTTAATTTACAGAAGGAGACAGACATGTCAGATTCTGATATGCAATGGAACACCTGGGATAGTGTTAAGAAGAACCGACGATGACCTTGGGCAAAGGTGATGGTTTCTGCAGTGTTAATGAGACATCTGTAATACCATGAGCATAGTGCTATTCAGTTCTCATCCAATCAGTGTAAGAAAATATTAACGTGAAAGAGAAAGCAAAGAATAAAGCACTGAAAGCTACAATTTACATATATACATCGTCCCTAATGATTCAAATAGCTATAATCCTATTTGTTATTGTTGTTCTACTTTAACATTTTTATCAGCAAGTGAAAGGCAGCACTGAAGCAACACAGCTAAAGAGCTCACACTTAAAGGTGGGGGGGAAAAAAACACAACTAAGTCGGTGAAAATTTACAAACTAAAGATCAATAACAAGAATTAATTAAACATTCTCTGATGTTGATGCAACCTATGATTTAGATATATACTATCTGGGTTTTCTAAAACACAGTTGAGTTCCATAAACTAGAACATTTCTGATGTTGATGCAATTTATGACTCAGAATCAAAATGTTCCTGGGAGTTACATTACATCTACTAGAACATAGTATTTGAGTTGAACTTTGAGCGCAGCTTAGATTTATAAGACTTTCTCATTTATTGAACTCGGAAAGAGATTGAAACTTAGTGTTCAGTATTCAAATACTGGTAGTATCAGAAGAAGAGATGAACTATATAGAAAGAAAATATACAAGTAGAGACTTGATGCTGCTCATAGATTTTTTTTTACTTCCATGTTTCTCTTTTATTCAAGTTCTATTTAATATGGGATTTCTTCTTATGTTTATTCTCATTTGGTTAGAAAGTAAAGAGTATGGTCATGCAGATCAAGTTTCTGGATAATGGGTTGCCTTATTGTGCTTAATGCAGAGGATTATTAAATTAATTAATGTAAATGGCTGCAGTTTAGGTACAAGATGTTAACTGCTTAAAAATTCCACATGCATGGGTCCCTGTAATTAATATCCACATATTTAAGTGGCTCATGAGTCATCAGGGTTATAAAAGTAATAATCAAAACTCGATTTCAAAGAGATTACCTTTTAAACTAGCCTTCGTTGCGTCATCTGTAATGAGGAGGAGTTATTGGCTGTAAGATTTTTCAACTTTAAAATTTTCTTGTTCTATTAGGTAGGGTCCTCATCAGGAGGGGGGGAGGGAACAAAAATGAAAAGGAAAACCCCCTGAAATCGACTTTAGCACCATTTTTTATGTGCCTCTTTTCACTTCTCTTCAATAATATTATATCATTTCCCACCACATCATCGTTTCTAGCTCTTTTATGAGTAATTCAACCTGATGCCCGAAATTCAAAAAATAGTATTTCAATTGCAACTTATAGGTGTGAACTACATTTGACAAGAAGAAAGTCCTAGATTACAGATTAGACAGTAATCTACAGACAGAGTCACATGTAAACAAACCAACAAGTCATGGACTCTTTGTTTTTAGCAATACAATCTGGTATTTTGCTCATCTTAACTAATTTGTAGACTATCAATATAGAGATCAGAATAAAACTTTTTGCACTTGTAGCTCCAAGCAATTACACATACTCACTTTCGTTGTTAGACCAAACTGGTGAAATTTATGACAGATGGTGTTTGTGACATGAAGTATGAATAAGCACTTATAGGACAAAAAGTGGACTTTCTCAGGATGCATACACATGCATATGTTAGTAGCACTTACCCAATAATTTTTCAATAGTTTCTGCTCATGTAAGCCATTAGTAATGTGACTCTCTTTTTTCCTTTTCCCTTTTCTTTTAATTTTTGCTCAAACCAGCTCACTTTTCTTTCCCTCATTCTCCTATAAATTCCCCCCACTACCCACACTACCTTCCCCCATCATCTCAGCAATATCCACACAATTCCCTACTCAATCCTTCAAACATCATTATCCTCCTCCTCCTCCTCATCATCATCATCATCATCTTCTTCTTCTTCTTCTTCTTTTTCTTCTTCTTCATCTTCTTCATCTCAGGTTTTGAGAATTCCAGCCATGGTTCCCAATGAGATAGGAGGGTTTCACTATTCAGCTCCTGAAAACCCCATCTTAGTTCCTCCAAACTTTGGCTTGTTTCAACATGGTGATATCCAAAACCAGCTTCACCTGAACACCCTCTTGAGCAATTTGCCAAACTGCTACTTCCCTTCTGGTTCAGGAAGCCTTGAGTTTATCCCTCCTCGTCCACCTGCTTCTTCAAGCTGCCTCAGTAGCAACTCAACTTCTGATGAGGCTGATGAGATTCAGCTCAGTATCATTGATGAAAGGAGGCAGAGGCGAATGATATCAAACAGAGAGTCCGCTAGGAGGTCCAGGATGAGGAAGCAGAAGCACTTGGATGAACTGTGGTCACAAGTGGTGAGGCTTAGGAATGAGAACTACAACCTCATTGACAAACTGAACCATGTGTCTGAGTCACATGATAGAGTTGTTCAGGAGAATGCACGCCTCAAGGAAGAAGCTTCTGATCTTCGTCAGCTGCTTGCTGACCTAAAAATTAGCTCTTCTTTTGCTGACACCATGAGCGATTTTGATGAACTCAGAGCTGAGCTCTCAAACTAATCTAGCACTTCTTTAAAAATGGAGGCTTTTCCCTTTTGTTTTATGTTTTCTCTTTTTCCTTACTATAGAAACATACTACTCTGCTTCTTCTTCTAGTATTATGGTTTATATGAGCATCACCCTCCCTTGCCTCCATTAGAGCTGGTTGAGTTTACATACAGATATTCAATAACAGCTCTTGATGATTTTTCCCCCCTTGATTTGTCCATAATATGAAAAACATAAAATTATACGCTTAAGCCAATAATCCAAAACAGTTACTATTAACATCAGGACACATACAAATCAGGAGGATTATGCAACAGAGTACTTTAATGCGTACCTATCGTAAAATTTATGGTGTCTTTATCATTTCCACCAACTTTTGTGCCCAGTATTGCAAGAAAAGTAGAGCCACAAATGAAAATGGAGCTTAACTGTGGGGAACAAAGGGGAAAACCCAAAAACAAAAAACAAAAAAGAAGAAAAACAGCTTAACTCTGCCAGGTCTATTGTACAATTTAGAAGCTAAGAGTTAAAGAACGGATTAGGACGGAGTTACGCACGTGGAAAAGTTAATAGAGGCTATCGTCAGTCTGAAAGAAGGCCCAAAGGAGTGGTCCATTGTTGTTGTTGAAGGGAGAAACAGTGCCAATAGGACAAATGCTGGTGGAGGTGCTGGTGGTAGTGGCTCATCATGCCAATTACTATCATAAGAAACAAAACACATGAAAAGGGTATGCACTAAAACTAAACCAAATAAACTGTTAAGCTTTTTTCCTGGGGACATCAAAGCCTTTCTGTGTAGCCAAAGCTTCAACTCTTGTCACCAATATGGATTATGTCAAATGCAGCCTACGTTTCAACAGTTGCTTGGAATAGTACTATCTTTTACAAAGAGACAAGCTAGGGCATCAGTACGTTCCCCCAACCCTTCTTTTCTTTTCTTTTTGTTCATGTTTTCTCTGTGCGCATGCGCATGATCTGCTTTCACAACCATGTAGAGTTCAGGTTATTTGGGTTCTGAAGAAGGTCGAAGAAGATTTGCGTATTCTGATATTTTAGCAAAATAAAGCAGACGAGAGATGAATACGAGTGAATTTAGGTGGGAGGAGGCGTGTGGCATCATAATTGTAAGGTTGACAAACCAATCTTGATAGCACCATACACTGCCTACAGCAAATCTCCTAGCCTTTCGGCAAATTGTCAAAATTAGCCAACATTTTTTCTACCATACTAGCAAACCTTGAAGAAAAGTCAAAATCCAAAATCCTTCAGGAAAAGTTTTCATTGTTGGGCAAATTGTGTGTATTGAAGGGATTAATATCAATCTTTCATCATCGTAAATGATACCGGTACTACTGGATTGCATTACTACACTGTCACCACCAGATCCTCCAGCCAGGAGAACTGTACATTTTCCATGTGATATGAAACTTCTTTCTGATTTTCTCTATTGTTCCTGACTAAAATTTGGCAAGCAATCTGCATGGAATCCAGAAATGGTAAAAACATAAAATGGCACAAGAACAAAATTTTAATGCCCAAATATTATTTGTGGCAAAACATTATATAATCATTATGTAAAGTTTTGGCACATGGATCATATTTCATCTTTTCCTCTAAAAGAGTCATGCATGAGTCACGTTTGACAGTGACCTGAATGCACTCCTTGTGATGAGTTTTTTGTACTATTTTTCTTCAGTTGTTTCTGATGTGTGTTCTCTCACAAATCTCTTTTCCTGCATCTTTATTTCCTTTCATCTGTCACACTAAGGATGGTTGAATTATAGTTCCAGATTTCCCAATATTCAATTATGATTAAGATTATATATCCTGTCCTAACCCAAACTATCAAAACAAGTACTTGTTCCATGTTTGACACATGTCCCACATTCAGTATCAAATATAAAGTAAAATGTTAAACAAAGGGTCAAATAATGAGGACTGGAGGGATTGTATAGATATTTCATATTTTACTGTGTGTTACAGTTGTAAATGTTCTCATGTCAGTGTAGATATCTATTAGGTAACTTGGATCTTTTTACTCTACAATACAAAAGGTGGGAAAACTGAAATTTTCACTATCAGCTTTTGTATATCCAGGTTGAATCATGACAGGATCAGACTTCTTCTTGCATTTGTGCAGAACATAAAGTTAATCTCATGAAACATGATGAAATAGTACAACTACGTGGAAGATATATGAACAACAGATCATTTTAATATAAAAATATTATCTTGCTCAAGGCAAGTAGCTTATTACTATTGGCGTCGAAAATCAAAACAGATAATGAAATCCCACCACAATCGTCAAAGATATCAATAGATGGTTTTTCGACAGAAAACCATACATTCAACTAGGGGCCATAATTATAGCTTTAATGGAATCTGTAAAAAAAAATTGGTCAGCTTTATGTTTATGCGTACTCAATTCTCCACTTCTCACTATGGACCTCCCCAAAACCGCCTTTTGGAAATTCATTTTTTATTCCCCACAAAGGCAACCACAAACCCTCCTAGATCTGTCGGAATCCGAGATGGTTTCTTGTAATTATAATACCACTTACCTGGCCATCAAAATTCGATGGGAGGATTAGCTTCGTCCACCAGTGGCGGCCGCTGATTCGGCTGAAGTTATCAATTTGATCACCAGGCACCTCATTGAAACATATGTCCTAAGAAAAATCGGACGGATCACAAGATACTTGAAAACCGTGGTTGAAAAGGTCAATGAGCTAACGGATTCAACAATATCAACCCAACGATAATTTAATTAAAAATATATATATTTAAATAAAACAGATATTACTCTCTCGCCCTTAACATATGACCCAATTGTTGAGTTGGTTTTGATCCTAAATATAAGATTTATTTTTCATATTTATCAATTTTCTCTAAATTACCTCTATGGATACTCCTTCAACTATAATTAAGTAAAAGAGGGAAAGGGGATGTTAAGAAAGATGATTAGGGTGTTTTAGGAAAAACATATCACATTTCTTATAATTAACTAACTTACCTAACATCCTTAATATAATCAAATTAGTTAAATGAGTCTTATATTAAGGATCGAAGGTAATTCACAACCATACATAATACAACAATAAAACAATTAAAATACTCCTTCAGTCCTTAATATAAAATCTATTTAAATAACTTGATTAGATTAAAGAATTTTGATAAATTAGTTAACTATAAAAAATATGACATTTTTTCTAAAATATTATAACTATCTTTCTTAATATCATTTCTTTTTCTTCTACTTAATTATAGTTGAGAAAATATCAATAAGAATAATTTAAAAAAATTACAAATATAAAATATAAGTCTTATATTTAGAATTAAAATCAATTTAATAATTATGTCCTGCATTAAAGATTAGACTAGTATAAAAATAATTAAATGTTAAATTTTAAAAAATCAAAACGAACTCAACTCATGTTTAATAAATAAATAAATATCAAGCCAACCCACCCAAAACCTCTAGAATAGACGGGATAGGGATAGAGGACATGTTCACAAGTTATTGGTCTAACCGATGGACTTAGGGCGAGTTTTAATAGTATTCTAAAAATTGGAATATTATTTTTATCCTGTGTTTTTGCCAACTGATTTTGCTCTGAAAATGAGTCATTTTCATTAGACATAACCCCATTATTTTTTGCCAAATATTTTTATTATAAGAACGTTAATAAATATGCGAAATGGGGGATTTTCATTAGAGATTTTCGGTCTCTTACTACCGATGCGTTTGGTTTAAGGCGAAATGGGGGAGACAAAGGGTAGAGCCGGGAAAACGGGCCGAGCCCGTCGGGC
Source organism: Neltuma alba (assembly GCF_004799145.2). Taxonomy (NCBI): domain Eukaryota; kingdom Viridiplantae; phylum Streptophyta; class Magnoliopsida; order Fabales; family Fabaceae; genus Neltuma; species Neltuma alba. The sequence continues at coordinate 112,414 of NW_021636554.1, read as the reverse complement.
CGGCCTGTTTAAACCCGTTTAAGTCGAGGGCCGGGCTTGTATTTTGGAGCCTTGAAAGAGAAGTCGGGCTTAAAAGGGCCAGCCCTGTAAGGCCGAAAAATAAACGGGCTGGCCCGTTTAGGCCCGCCAATTTTTTTTTTTTAAATTTCTGTCTTTTTTTTCTTAACTTAAAACAGAAAATCCTAACATTTTAAACATATCATACTCTTAGTTTTACTTATCTTGGCAACTCACATAGATAGCATTCACAAAAAGAAAAAAAGAATCACTATAGTTGTGCGAAAAATAACCAAAAAAATATGAAAATTGCAAAATTTAAAACTAGGTATATTCACAAAAATATATTGTTAAATAAGTTGTCAAAACCTATTAAAATACTGTATGTGTAATTTTTATAGTCTTTATTTGTCATTCTCCAATATTTTTTTATACTTGAAATATAATTGATCAAAAAATCTTTTAAACTAAAATAAAGATCTATATCATTTTTATAGTAGAAACAAATTTAGAACTAAGGATGATGGACTCTTTTCTTTTTTGTCGATATGACAAATGATTATTCTTCATGTATACTATGTTTGTTAGTTAAAATTTTTTGTTAATTATTTATAATCAAACTAGATCATCCGCATTGTAATTATCTACTGAACTTAATACTTATTTAGTTGTTTATGTCTGTCCTCTATTTAGTTTGTTTATTCAATAGACTTTATTACACTGTAATATATGTTTAGACATGATAATGTTTATATTTGTGACTCAATTTTATTTATATTTATACCTTTTATTAGTAATTTTATTGTTTCATTTTTATTATTTTGATAAAATATACAAAAAAATAAAAAAAATTCATTTTAGTTAAAAAGGCCAAAAGCCCGCGGGCTAGCTCGAGCCCGTCATCTCACGAGCCGGGCCCGAAAAAACGACTTATTTTTGCAACTCGGGCTCAAACAGGCCTGCCCGTTTAAGCCCGAGCCCGTGATGGGCCGGCCCGTTTTCCCAGTACTAACAAAGGGTGAGAAAAATTTATTTGGAAATAAATAAAAAGTTGATTTAATGAAATTTTAATAATAATAAAACAGATGTAAAAAGATATGCAAAGAAAATTAATTAAAAACTTTTAACTTAGTATTACTTCAAATCCTTAATATAAAAACTAATTAAAGATTAAATTTAGTTTTAAATATAATATTCTAATCTATTTGTCTTTAATATTTATCTATTTTACTTCCAAATAATTCTTGTGATGATTGTACATGTTAAGTAGTTTTCATCAAGCAGTACTTCCAATGCATATAATTAATAGGAGTATTTTAGAAAGAACAATATGTATTTATAACAAATAACTAACTTAACTAATTTTTATAATGATTTTCTAACTTTTATATTAAGAACTGACATAGTGGTATTTCTTTTGTTCCGAAGTATCTCATTACTCTGTTTTTATTTCTCCATAATCATATTCTTGACCCCATAAGGTGAATCTGTGATCCTTAATCCGAAAAAGATTACTGGTCCTTTTTAGTTGTCATTTGTGGGAAGGAATTTTGATTTTTTGTATTTGTCATTTATAACTTTTTTAATGCTTCATTTTTAATTCTATTCCCCTTAATTAAGGGAGACAATGTAAAAGTAAAAAGAAAGAGAATGAGTAAGAAAAAAATATACTAGCCATTTAATAAGGATAAAAATAAAAGATTTTGTATATTAATGATCTTTTTGATATGTAAAAAACTACTGCAAATAACAATTAAAAAATACCAGAGTGATACCTTTTAACAAGATTTCTACGAGTTTGAGTTTTGTGCAGGCGAATATTATGCATGGGATCATGGACTTATTTAATTAGGATTCTTATTTGTTTATTTATAAATTACTACCTTCGGTTCTAATTATAAGAATTAGTTGACTAATTTGAAGAGACTAAAAAAATAAGTTAAGTTAGTTATTTGTAATAAATAGGTGTTATCTTTCTTAAAATATCCTTGCTAATCAAGTGTGTTGGCTAAAACTACAATTATTAGAAGGACTGTCTTGGAAAAAATTGCATAAATATGAAAAATAAAATGGATCGAGATCTTATAATTAGATCAAAATAAAACTCAAACAAGGTCTTATATTAATTATCGGAGATAGTATAATCATACAGTAGGACAACTGACACCAGCCAAAACTCGTAGTCATTAACTCTTTAATTACCACCTAATAAATGGCACATGCTTCCGTTATTTTAAGAATTTTAATGAGATTCTCAGGGACAGGAAGCTCCCTCTGTTACTAATCCGCAACCCCAACGTTAATGCTTCTCTGAAACCAGTTTCAGGTAGGATCTCCAAAGATATCCCTCCTTCAAGAAATAAGCCTAATTTTCACGACCCAGATTGGTCAGTCATATCAACAAGTATATTCAGTCATGTTAATGATACGGAATCCGGATACACATTTTTCCTTTTTCATGGACACGTACATATAGAGCGCCAAAATAGTTTGAGATATTTCGTTTTGTTTTGTCCTGTTCGTGTAAATGTGGATGTTCTAAGATATTTTTCTCATTTACCTGCACACTCTTCTTATCCCCTGAAGTATTCCAAAATCCTTGCCTTTGCTTCTCTTTGTTTAGCTGTGCAAGTAATTGGTTTTTTTTTTTTTAATTCAAAACAATTCCAAGCCATGGCATGTTCTCCATCCCCAGTTTCTGCATTCTCCTTCTCTAATCCATCGGTTTCCAGAGCCCGAGCTTCGCCCTCTGTTTCTAACCCAAGAGCAATGGCCAAAGAGCTTTACTTCAACCATGATGGCTCGACAACCAAGAAGCTTCTGGTTTCGGTTCTGGGCTCTAGTTGTTTTAAACTCTTCAATTTGTTTTGGCTTCACAAGATTTCAATGAGTTGGTTTGGTGGGTGCAGGCAGGGGTGGACATGGTGGCAGAGCTTCTCGGAGTTACATTAGGTCCAAAGGGCAGAAATGTTGTGCTGCCGAACAAGTATGGCCCGCCCAAGATAGTAAATGACGGAGAAACTGTTCTCAAGGAGGTAGGTGCAGGTTTTACTGCTTCTTTGGATTTGCAATTTTCAATTTTGAAGTACGTGAATGTAGTTTTGCTTTGGGATTACAGCTTTAAGTTCTTTAGGTTACTCTTTGATTTTTTTTTTTTTTTTTGCCCCCCTTTCCATTGTCGTAGTTATCCTCAGGCTTGGAAAAACTTTTGGGCCAAATTTGCGGAATCACTGGTGGCATGTGCCATGGCCTATGTGGCAAATTTTATCTACTAAATTGATGAATGATATAATTTGAAGATTAGTAAATTCTTAGTAATAACTGTGTTAACAACTGAATATTGCTGAAATAGTTTATAGTACTAGTGCCTATGGGCACTAGTATGTTCCTTCTCATAGCACAGAGAGTTTGACTTATTTGATCCATCAATATGACCAGTTTACGGGTTCTCTATGGACAGTCTGAAATTCTGGCCTTTGCGCCTAGCCTTGAGACTCTTGTATGATTCTTCGTTCATGCTAAACACATTTACATTGGGAAGCTTCTTTACTCCTTCAAATACTGTCCTCTCTCGGAAGTAATTCTTCTGTTAAAATTCTTTTCCATCTTTTTTATTTTCCCTTTGGCAAATCATGATATAAGAATGGAAGTTGTAGAAGAGTTAAATTTGTTTAGGTTTTTACTTGAGGCTTTATGAAATTGCTAGAGCCATTTTATCTTCTATGATGCATTTGTTTTCTGGGTTAATATAATATTCGGTTCCTGAAATTTGATCTCATTTTAGTTTTGGTCCCTGAAATTTGAAAGTAGTATTTTTTTTATCCTTGAAATTTACCCGTTCTATATATGTTAGCGCCTATAAGTTAAATATGGTTTCAAATTTCAAGGATCAAAGTCAAAATGGGGTCAAATTTACTAAAGATTGTATTAACTCTTGCTTTTTCTACTTAGAATAGATAATGAATTTTAAGTGATTTTTCTCAACTATAACAATTAGAAATAATGATAAATTACATATGTATTCTTCCAACTGGAAAACCTTATTCTGCAATCAAATTCATAAACATCACTCTAGCTTCTGTGAACCCATTCTCTCCCGATCCCTGATAAAACTTGTTTCAGATTGAATTAGAAGATCCATTGGAGAATGTTGGAGTTAAATTGGTGAGACAAGCTGGGGCAAAAACAAATGACCTTGCTGGTGATGGCTCTACTACATCAATTATTCTTGCTCATGGCCTAATCACCGAGGGGATAAAGGTACAACTAATCAAGTACACACTGCAAGGAGCATCCTGTCTGCATCAACTAGTTTTTTGAAAAGAAAAAAATGAACCAGTTACCGGTATTTAACATACATGTTCACCATCATCGACTAGTATGGAATCAATAAATGTTATTTTGTAGGTTTAAGTGAGTAGACTTGGCATATGTTTAATGACTCTTCAGCTGTTCTTATCATTTTTCTTTTTATAGGTTATTGCAGCTGGAATGAATCCTGTTCAAGTTTCCCGTGGGATTGAAAAAACTGCAGCAGCTCTTGTTTCTGAACTAGCTTTGATTTCCAGAGAAGTGAGTAGTCTATCTAATGAACTTTCGTATTTTCCTCAAGTTGTTTCCTCGATGATTGAACAAGTTCAGAATAACGACGGCGAATATCTTGCTGCTAATGCTGACAAAATTGTTGTATTTTTCTGTTTGCTGACTATTACCTGTAGTTTCAAGCTTTGTGAATATTCATTTATAACCATGGCGACATTTTAGGTTGAAGATCATGAACTTACAGATGTTGCAGCAGTCAGTGCTGGAAATGATTATGCTGTGGGAAAATTAATCTCTGATGCTCTTGAACGAGTAGGTAGGAAAGGAGTGGTGACAATTGAAAATGGAAGGAGCACTGAAAATAGTCTACAGATTGTTGAAGGGATGCAGTTTGATCGTGGATATCTGTCTCAATATTTTGTCACTGACCGAAGAAAGATGATTGCGGAGTTCCATAACTGCAAGGTAGGACAACAAGTATTTAAGAACTAGGCATCAATTCTATGGAATAATTAGATTCTGCAAACTTGTTTGGTTGCAGTTACTATTGGTTGACAAAAAAATCACAAACCCAAAGGAGATGTTTAAAATATTGGACAGTGCCGTGAAAGAGAAGTATCCCATTGTGATAGTTGCAGAAGGCATTGAGCAGGAAGCGCTAGCTCCAGTAATTAGAAATAAACTCAAGGGTGTGCTGAAGGCAGCTGCTATTAAGGCTCCTGCCTTTGGTGAGCGCAAGAGCCACTACTTGGATGACATTGCCACCTTGACTGGAGGTAGAAGCTTAAGCGTCTAAATCTTATCCATATTAAGTGAGGTAGCATTAAAAAAGTAACCAAAAACTGGAAAAAGCAGTAAAATTAAATACTAGTGCAGTAATTTCTACCAGTTTCATCATAATATATTATGAGCCATTGCAAGGTATAGGACTTGACACCAACAAGTATGGGATTTTGATGCGACGCTTATATGAACCTTGGCTAGCTCTTAAAGTATGGTTCTCCTGAGGGTTTGTGTCATAATAAAACATCCATAATTTTTCAGTATGGACTGCCTTTTGTTCTGAATAAGAACTGATATAGTCTTCAAGTCATCATCAAATCTTATACTCTTGCACATCCTGAGCTCTTTGTTTATTTTGCAGGCACTGTAATCAGAGATGAGGCGGGGTTGACCCTGGAAAAGGCTAACAAGGGTGTACTAGGATCTGCGACTAAAGTTGTCATAAAAAAGAATTCAACATTGATAGTTACTGATGGGAGTACTAGGCCAGCGGTTGAGAAGAGGGTTTCTCGAATTAGGAAGCTTGTTGAGGTGCATCTAGCTTCATTTTCCCTTTCAGAACTTCACCGCTTCAAATTCATGACGTCATACAGAAACACATGGATACTTGACCGGTGAAAAGTTTTTATAGGAATGATGTATCTGCCTATCCTTTTGGTAACTGGAAAAAACTGTTTCATATTATGCAGAACACGGAAGAGAGTTTCCAAAAGAAGATACTGAATGAAAGGATAGCAAGATTATCTGGGGGCATTGCAATTCTTCAGGTAATATGAATTTTTTTTAATTCTTCCTGCGGATAATTGGGAATTTAAACATTATGGTTTCTGTGTAAGATAGAGACTATACTTTCTGAAACATGAGTCACAGGTAGGAGCGCAAACACAAGTAGAGTTGAAGGATAAGCAATTAAGAATTGAAGATGCTCTAAATGCAACCAAGGTATTCCTTATTCTTCGCTCCGATGTGATTCGTTATTAAGCATGGCTAAGATTCTAAGTTGGTATATTGCAGGCAGCAATTGAGGAAGGTGTCGTAGTTGGTGGTGGCTGTTGCCTTTTGAGGCTATCCACAAAGGTGGACAGTATCAAAGAACACCTAGACAACGAAGAACAGAAAGTAACTTCTTTTTCATTTTCATTTTTCCCCTTTCATTTAAGTTTGGACATTCCATACTTCTTTTATTATAAGACTATTATTAGGCTACGTTTTGGTCGTTTTAGAAATATAGTTGAGTTCCTACTTTACAGTTACTTGCAAGTCTTGGACTTGAGTTATGCCTAGATTACTCCAGATAACACAATTTTGTTTGAATCTATCATATATCTGCAGATTGGAGCCGAGATCTTCAGAAGAGCTTTGAGTTATCCTACAAGATTAATAGCAAAAAACGCTGGTGTAAATGGCAATGTTATCATAGATAAGGTGCTGACTGTTTTGAGAGATTGTCTTCTCAAGGAGATCACTTAGTATAAAGTGTTTTAGATCTTCTGTTTTGTTTGTAGTTTGTAACCCACGGCAATAGATCTTAAGTATTTGACCTTTGCTCCTCAAATCTTGCAGATTTTATCAAATGATGACGTGAATTTTGGCTACAATGCTGCCAAAGACCGTTATGAAGATTTAATGCAGGCTGGGATAATGGATCCAACAAAGGTATGACTCAAAAGCATTTGAATACCTTTTGCACAAGTTGATAAATGGAGATAATAAGTAGACTATTTTCCTTAAATTATTTATTATGGGGATGCAAGTTATACTGAGGTTCTTTGATGGCTCCAGCTCAAAGATTTTGGCTTTTCAACGTCGTAACAAGTGTGACAGAGTATGAGAAGCCAAATGAGTATCTACAAACCCATTTGTCAATTCTGCTGTTGATATGCCCTATCAAATGCAAATGATGATTAATATCATAATGCTATTATTAGATTCTTGCATTGCTCAAGGTTTTGAACATTTCTGCAGGTAGTTAGATGTTGTCTGGAGCACTCAGCATCTGTGGCTAAGGCTTTTCTGACATCTAATGCTGTTGTGATTGATCGTATGGAGTTAAAACCTATCCCACGGAGAAAACCCTTAACACCCTCAGGTTCATCAATCTTAAAGACCCTAACTTTCTTATAACAGAAACTAAACAACTCACTGCATTCACAACTGATTGACAGCTGGGGTTTGATTCTTCAGGTTTAGGACCTATTGGCTACTGAGAAGGTTTTAGAGTTCAGCCAGGCTCTTAAACTTCTGATTTATTTGTCATCCAACAAGGTTACAGGGAGGAGTTCAATTAGGAAGCTCCAGTTTTTTGTGTAATGATTGGAAAAACCACCCCAGGATCGCACATGAAGTTGTTCACAGCTAAATTGGTTCCCCCATCGGCCAGTTCTAGCGGCAATTACTTAGTTATCTGAACTACTGCATCCGGTCCTAAATATATGTTCCTCCATTGGCCAGTTCTAGCGGCAATTACAGGAAGGGGGCCTATATATATGTCCTATCCTAAGGTTTACATCCTCCTTCAGTGATCAACTGAGGTATTCTTCCAATTAATCAATCAAGCAATTTGATTCAATGTTGTTTTAATTCCTGAAAATATTTCTAGCATTTATCCAAACGATTCAATTGGGTTCAAAAGTTAATTTTTCATCAAAGGTGGCATTTAATAAAATGATTTATTGCTTGGCTTTAACTCATGTATTGACAACTGAAAGAGACTCTATTGACCTATAGTAGTGGTAGTAATAATAAGAGATAGAGAATGGAGTGATATGACAATGGTTGGGTAACAAAGCTGATGGTTTCTTTTGAAAAAAAAATTGGTTTTAAGTATTATATAAGATCATATTAGTAGAGTTAGTTTTTATTAGGTCTTGGCTCTAATAATATTAGAATCTAAATTAATAATTTAAAAAAAAAAGAGAAGGAGTGATACGTGTGAAGTAAAATAGTACTATCTCTAATTATTAGTATAAAACCTTGTTTAACTTTTATTTTGATTCTAAATATAAGACTTCAATTTATTTTATCTATCATATTTGTCTATTTTTTTCAAGGTAGTCTTTTTAACAATTATAGTTCTAGCTAATACACTTGATTATTAAGAATATTTTAAGGAAAAAAAAACCTATTTATTACAAATAATTAATTTAACATATTTTTTTAAACTACTCAAATTAGTCAACTAGTTTTTATATTTAGAATCGAACATAGTAACTTATTGGAGTCTTCTGCTTCTTTTTAGAATAAATAAATAAGAACTTTCGCGGCACAAATGCATATTTAAAGAACCTTCTGAGAGGTTGCCATAACTATATGTCCAAGTCATCACGATCCTCCAAATCTTCTTTGGGAGTTGAGTTCTGAATGCTCCTCCTGATCGTCTTCCTAGGTCACTCCATCTGTAACCGGAGTAATTTGAGTGGAATAAGAAGAGTAGAAGAGAACGACGACGGTGATCGTTTTGAATGTGACGGGAATATTGGATCTGGCAGTTGCTAGGATTTCCTTCGTCATTTTCTCAGCAGTTTTTGCGATCATTGCTTCCATTTTGTGCTGCACTGCGTTTTTCTTCCACGCCAAGAACCTCTCTTAAACCCTGAACTAGAGGACTTACAATGAGGATTATCATGATTCCACCAGTTTATGATGTTCCTGAATATTTTCTTGATTTAAAAGTCCAGCAAATAGATGCTATAGAAGATTGTGGGACAACTCAAGCATGGTTAATGTGGTTTGGTTTGATTAATGTTTGTTTGGATGAGGGGAGAAAGGAGGGAAAGGAAACTAGGAAGAGAGAAAATGGGCATGGAAGAGAAAGGGGTAGAGAAACTATTTTCTCTCTTTATGATTGGTGTTTTTTTTTTTTGGGTAAAAGGCAAAATGATATTAAGGTCTCTTTATGATTGGTTTGATAGGAGAAAACACAGAATTGGGGAAAAAAAAATTAAGTGTTTAATTTCACAATAAAAGTAATATCATGTGGATAAATTTCATTTAAAAAAAATCATGTGGATAAAATGTAGGTCTCGTTTCTATTTAGGGAAAATTTCACTCAAGGACCGCTGAAGGCAATTAACTTCCAAGAGCCCCCAAAACAATCTGAAAAGCCACTGCAGGACCGTGGGGGCAAATTGAAATTAACTTCAAGACCAAAAAGACAGTGTTGCCCCTCAAACTATTACTCTGAAATTTGAAGCCTTTTCTCTCTCTCTCAACTCCCGATATCTGAAGCCCCTCTCCCTCACTCTAAAAATTTCAGTTTGTGCAGCGAAGGAGATCGCTCCCCTCACCTCGCTACTGTTAAATATTTATTTGTGCAGTATTTGTGATCCATTGCTACTAGTATTCCGTCGGTCAAAATAAACAATGCGATCGTGTGAACAGTCAGTAATATATGTGTTTTATTTTTTTCCCTGTTTGTTTGTTATGCTGCTGCTTGTTGTCACGCACTTGAAGCACTTTGTACTCATGGAGCTTGGAACAATACGGATTTTCTTAGTTAAATAAAAGTGATATTTTTAAAATAATTTATAATCAGTTGTTAATCCGAAAGATCTAAACTTATTCAAAGAAATTTTTCTGATGGAAATGCGTGTTGAATCTATGCACAATAAGCCGATGCTCTGGATTATAAGCAATTTATTTTGTATAGTGCTATGAATAGATGGAGAATTTCATGATGGTACTTGGAGGTAAACTGCCCTAAGTACTGAACTTAAACTAGCCAGTGACTATATAAATGTATGAACAAATTAATCGACTTGCAAATGGACGTATTTTTATTGTTAATGTATGTATCCTTATTGCAAAGTTCCTAATTCCACTTGTGAACAATCACTTCCAGACCTGTGAATTGATGTGTTTAATTTTTTGAATGAAATAAATCTACTTGCAAAAGGACGTATTTCTATTGTTAACGAGTGTATCCGTGTTGCAAATTTTCTAATTTCACTTGTGAACCCTCACTCTCAGACTTGTGATAAACTTTTTTAATTGAACTAGCTCACTTGCAAATGGATGTGTTATTCTTATTAATATACATATCCTATTTGCGAATTTTCTAATTTCAGTTGTAAATAATTCCTCCCAGACTTATGAATAATCATGTTCAACTTCTTGAATCCAACTAGCTCACTTATAAATGGACAAATTCTTGTTGTTAATATACTTATCCTTCTTGCAAATTGTCTGACTTTAGTTGCAAATAGTTCCTCCCAAACATGAATTATCATGTCCAACTTCTAGAATTCAACTAGATCACTTGCAAATAGACGTGTTATTATTGTTAATATACATATTCGTATTGCAAATTGCCTAATTCCACTTGTGATTAGAGCTCTTCAGACTTGTGAATAATCATATATGACTTTTTTAGTTATATTAGCCTATTTGTAAATGAACGAGTTTCTCTTGTGAATCAATGTATCTTTATTACAAATTTTCTAATTCTAATTGCCTTTATGACAACCAAATACCCATGACATCAAAGTGTTAATCAACGTATCCTTATTGCAAATTTTCTAATTCGAGTTGTCAATAGTACATCACATACTTGCAAGTTAGTGGGGAAAGACAGCAAATTGTAATTAATTGACATGTAACCTACTCATAAGAAGAATAAGTATATTAACAGCAAGAATTTGTCCATTTATAAGTGAGCTAGTTGAATTCAAGAAGTTGAACATGATTATTCACAAGTCTGGGAGGAATCATTTACAACTGAAATTAGAAAATTCGCAAATAGGATATGTATATTAATAAGAATAACACATCCATTTGCAAGTGAGCTAGTTCAATTAAAAAAGTTTATCACAAGTCTGAGAGTGAGGGTTCACAAGTGAAATTAGAAAATTTGCAACACGGATACACTCGTTAACAATAGAAATACGTCCTTTTGCAAGTAGATTTATTTCATTCAAAAAATTAAACACATCAATTCACAAATCTGGAAGTGATTGTTCACAAGTGGAATTAGGAACTTTGCAATAAGGATACATACATTAACAATAAAAATATGTCCATGTGCAAGTCGATTAATTTGTTCATACATTTATATAGTCGCTGGCTAGTTTAAGTTCAGTACTTAGGGTAGTTTACCTCCAAGTACCATCATGAAATTCTCCATCTATTCATAGCACTATACAAAATAAATTGCTTATAATCCAGAGCATCGGCTTATTGTGCACAGATTCAACACGCATTTCCATCAGAAAAATTTCTTTGAATAAGTTTAGATCTTTCGGATTAACAACTGATTATAAATTATTTTAAAAATATCACTTTTATTTAACTAAGAAAATCCGTATTGTTCCGAGCTCCATGAGTACAAAGTGCTTCAAGTGCGTGACAACAAGCAGCAGCATAACAAACAAACAGGGAAAAAGATAAAACACATATATTACTGACTGTTCACACGATCGCATTGTTTATTTTGGCCGACGGAATACTAGTAGCAATGGATCACAAATACTGCACAAATAAATATTTAACAGTAGCGAGGTGAGGGGAGCGATCTCCTTCGCTGCACAAACTGAAATTTTTAGAGTGAGGGAGAGGGGCTTCAGATATCGGGAGTTGAAAGAGAGAGAAAAGGCTTCAAATTTCAGAGTAATAGTTTGAGGGGCAACACTGTCTTTTTGGTCTTGAAGTTAATTTCAATTTGCCCCCACGGTCCTGCAGTGGCTTTTCAGATTGTTTTGGGGGCTCTTGGAAGTTAATTGCCTTCAGCGGTCCTTGAGTGAAATTTTCCCTTCTATTTATCCCTCTTGAGACAGTTTTGAAAAAGCATGCTCTCTCCTCGTGCTCTCCACTTCTTTCTTTTTGTCCTCTGCTTTGTATCCATTCTTTTTTTTTCCTTCCTATTTCTTTCTCTAATTTTCTTGTTCACCTACTTATCACTACATCCAAACGTAAGGTGGGAGTTTGTTTCAAGCCTAATGCTGAAAATTGTTTATGAAATACTACTATAACCTAAAATTCCGCTCAAGATCAAGCATGAATCTTTTTTTTTTTTTTTTGGTACTGAAGTGTGAATCTATTTAGATCTGAAAATATGGGTTAGCTTGCCAAAAGGTAACTGGTCCACTACCCCGCAAGTCAATTGTGGACTCATCTGCCAACCCATTTTTTTAATTTAATTTTTAAATTGAGTTACAAATTGTTGTGCATTAAAATCAAGTTATATAATTAAATTAATCCCAAAATCTATTTTACATCATCATTCTGTCATTATAAAACTTATAATTATAAGTCAATATAAAAATCTTATTCAATCATGAGACCATGCTTTCAACACAAGACAAAAGTTATCCTTCATCAAATTCTTAATATAAAAGTTATTTAATTAATTTAAATAGATTAAAAATTAAATAAATTAGTTATAATTGGAAAATGTGACATTACCTCCTCAAAATATTCCTGAGTAACATTAGATTATATAAGACAACTAAATCAGTTTTTTTTTTAAAAAAAATAAATGAGACACAAATGAGTGATTTTTTTGCCAGCAAAGGTTATGCTTAAAAATAATATAAAACAAAAAATTCTTTTTTATAATTTATATAAAAAAGAGTTAAAGTGTATCCAGTACCTCAAAGTATTTTTTCGAGTGTATTTAATAACCTAAAATATTTTGTAATGTATCCAGCACTCTGAAATATTATTTTAGATGTGGATAGTATTTTTGAAGTATTTTTTTATACATCCAACACTTCAAAAAAAATTTTAAATGCATCAAGCATCTAAAATTATTTTTTAGAGTATTCAGCACCGAGGCAAAAAAACATATTTAAATATGCTGGAGCCACCAAAAAAATATTTTGGAGCACTGAATGCATTACAAAATATTCTGAGATACTGGATACAAATGAAAAAAATATTTGGAGGTGATTGATGCCCATAAACCCTGTAAAAAAACAAAAAGTTTTAGGAAAAGAAGGGGAGGCCAACCCTCTTTTTTGGTGTGGTGGGAGTGTTTGGATGGAAACCAAACCATGGTTTCAAAAGTACTTTTACGGTTTACGAAGTAAATATGTGGATGAGTTTGTTTTGTTTTGCGGAAAAGTGTTTTTGAGTAAAAGCACTTTTGAGGGTTGACAAACATTCTCTTAAGCTAGAAATTTTAACGGATAAGCCCATTAAACTCATGTTATATTGTCAGTTGGGGATGTTTCCATTAGTTTTTTAAAAAAATAATTTCAAAAAATTCAAAATAAATATACAAAAAAGAGTTTTATCTTGAAAAAAACAGTCTTTTAAGCGGTTGTAATGTCCGTTCCTCAGAGGTTAAGGGGCCCAACCTGATATGGGTCTAACTTTAATCATAATTGAAATTTGCCCGTTGGGTGCGCGTGCGCGCGCGTGGGTAGTAGAGAGAAGTTAGCCAATCAGTTAAAGTTTGTGAATACAGGTTTACTCACAAATAAGTGAAATAACTAGGTATTTTTTAGATAAAATCAAAGGCAACTTTAATTTAAGGCCGAACAGCCGATGACCATGCCAGTTACCATTGAAAAAAAAAAAAAGACAGTAAGAAGAAGAATTATTTAAGGCGGAACAAACAAACAAAAAAAGGTGATGTCACCTTGGGGCCCTTGTCACTGTTCGTTTTTGCACGTACCTGCCTTTAATTTAATTATTTGGGTCCGCTTTGGGTTTTTACGGCTGAACGTACGTCATTTACGAAGGAGCCCCAAGGAATTATTGGGTCTATAATATAGTCTATAACAGTAGTAAATATTCTCATGGGGGGTAGCCTTGTCTGGAAATTTTGGGCTTCAGGTAAAATTACCGTGAACTAGAAAATTTTACATATATTTTTGTACTATTTATCTTAACTGATTTGTTTGTTAAACGGTTACTATTGATCCACTTAACGGTTGTGGTATTTTCACCATTGTAAAATCTTTGTATATTTTTGCACTTAAGAAAAAAATTATGGTATGAAGGACCTATTTGGAATAACTTATAAGTAGTTTTTTAATCGTGATTTGCGAAATACAAGGTAAATATGTGAAAAGAATTTTATCTTGATTTACATAAAATGTGTTTATAAGTTATTTCAATCACAACAACAAATAGGGTCTAGATGTGCATGGGAGAATATTTTATAAGTAAATTTGTACCTTGACTCTTCAATTTATCATTATCTATAGTTTTACATTTGGGTTGAAGTTCATCTAATATTTTAAAGTATTTTTTTCAAGTGAGTTTAGTATTTTAGAATATTTTATTATATTATTTTTTTCTTAAAATAATTTTTAGAAAGGGTTAATGTACAAATTTTCTCTGAAAGTTTTCACTTTAGAGCGTTGTGCATCCAAAAGCTTTTTAAGGTACAATTTTGTTCTGAAAGTTTAAATTTGTAGCAATATTACCCCTTATCGTTAACAATATTAACACTCAATGTCACTATTTCAACAATCTATTTAGCGACACCGGATGCATAATATTTTTAGTATTGTTGGGAACTAAATATGAATATATTTTTTAATAAAAATTTAAATATTGATTTATCACGATAACCTAACTCTTAGAATGACCCCATTGGTTAGGCCAACATTTTGGGCACATCTTATGACTACGTAGAATTCAAATTGAAGAGATTGGGTTGGGGCAATACTTTGAGTAAATTTATGCGTATCAAATCATTGCACGCATACGCCTAAAAATGGCAATGTCTTGGCATACTTATGCATCAATCAACTTCACAACATCCGTTACACAATTATCCCTGGAACCACCTCATTAATTCCCGATGAGTTGGTTAGTCCTAAGCATGAAAGCAACGGACTTCACCTATAAGTGCAAAATCGTGTCCTTGTTCTCTTGCCCCACCTCGATAACACTACGACTTAATTCTTAATATAAAAATTAATTTAATTTTTAATTTAGTCTTAAATATAAAATTAAGAAAATGACAAAAAAAGACCGATAAAATAGAAAAATTGTAAATAAGGACTATGACAATATTAGTATGTGTTTGGACAACAATAGTATGTGTTTTGAAAAAAATTTTATAAACCGGTTTCTGTGTGCAATTTTTCTAATTCGGTAGTCTTTTTTCTGTCATTTTTCCTGTAAAATTTTTATCTACTGTCTCTTATGTTTATCCAATTTTTTACTAAAATAATCGTTATAGTAATGATAGTTTTAGCTATTATACTTAATTATTAAGAATATTTTAGAAAAAATAATATTTATTTATTACAAATAACTAACTTAACTAATTTTCTTAATCTATTCAAATTAATCAACTAGTTTTTATATTAAGGACTAAAGATAGTGGTAGTAATAATAATAACAACAACAATAATAATAGTCTAGGGTATTTTCCCTTCCAATGACAATAAACACCTTATGATGTTTGATTTAACTTATTTTAAGTGATTTTTTAGGGTAATTCAAAGCGCCTGTCTTGTCCGCCTTAAGGGTGGGAAAGGTCACCCAAATTTGAACCTGCGTACATATCTTATGACTATGTAGGTATATGCATTATATGGTCAGTTGTTGCAAGTTTTTTTTTTTTAAAAAAAATACTAGACTCATTCAACAATTTATTATAGTTACTTATGTTTTTTCAACCCGTGTCCTACGAATATATAATATCATTGTTTTTATAAACTTATATTTAATCATATTTTATGATCTTTATAAATTTTCTTAACAATATTATGTTTTCATTAATAAATTTATGATCAATTTGCCGTTTTTCCCCCCTCAATGTTCCTTGTATCATTTTTTTTTTGTTGGGAAATATTTAATTATATGTTGTATTTACTCAAAATACACAGGACACCATATGTCTTTTGAATGTGTGTAAACGTACGTATGAAAAAAAAAGCAAAAGAAAAAAAAACACAATCGTTAAAATAATATAATGTTGGTTATTCGCTTACTTTTTATAACGAGATTCGCGTTATTTGGGAAATAAAAAGAGTAAACATATAAAGATAGATACACATAAACTTTCAGTGAAAGTGCGCTTAACATCATATGAATTCTGGACGTGTAAATATACACATGAAGGGAGGAAAGAAGGGAGTCGATGGATCAACGAAAATTACAAAGAGCTAAAGGTGTGTTTGGCTCAAAAGAGAAAAAGAGAGGAGACAGATTTTAGTGGAGAAAAAGAGAAGAGAAGTGGAGAGAAGCATTTTAATATTATCTTGTTTGGATTGACAATAAAAGAGGAGAGAGGAAGGATTTTTTATCATATAATATATGATCTGATAAGAGTACTGCAATAGTTACCATCCCTTCTACATGTAATGGAAGATCGTAAAGGTAATATGAGAATATTAAAATTAATTATAAACATATTAGTCAAAACAAACAAAAATATTATCCTTCTCTTTCAAATCTCCCCAGTTTGAGAGGGGAGGGTTATGTGAAAAATTTTTCCTCCTAGACTAAGAGTGTGTTTGGTATGAGGGATTTGGGGGGAGGGGAGGGGAGGGATTTTAATCATTTTCCCTTGTTTGGCAACACACAAATTTTAGGAGGGGAGGGAAAATTTTTTAAAATTTCCCCTCCCCTCCCCTCCTCAACCTCCCCTCCAAAATTGAGAGGATTTGGAAGGAAATGGCAATATTTTGTCATATTATGACCATTATGCCCATATTTTGTCATGTTGTGACCATTATGTTTATATTTTGTCATGTTATGACCATTATGCCCACGCCTTAAATAAAATAAGAGCAAAATTGTCCATATTAAAATATTTTTCCCTCTCCTCCCCTCTTTTTTTATAAATCCAAACAAGATAATATTAAAATCCTTCCACTCCCCTCCCTTCCCCTTCCCTCCATTAAAATCCCTCCCCTCCCCTTCCTCTCATTGAGCCAAACATACCCTAAAAGTTTTAGCAACCCAAATAAGGAAAGGTGAGCAAAATTACTCCTCTCCCCTTATTAGTCCCTTCCTACTGTTTTCTTTTTCTTTAAGCTTAGCTTGTCTTTGATTGTTAAAAAAAAAAAAAAAAATGAAGCTTCTGTCCCCCCCCCCAAATTTTTTCATTGATTTGGAGAGATTTGTATAGATCAACTCACTTAATCTGAATCAGCATGGTAAAATTGATTAGTATAGTTTCATGTGTACTTTCGCATCTCCAAAAGCATATGACATTTGGCACGCTTTAGGCAAAAATTTATGAATATTACTGTGCCTTTGCTCTTTTTCATTTTTTTAAATAGTGTGGGCCTCACTATAAAAAAAAATGACTCACGTCATGTTATTTTAACAATTGTGCTATTTATCAATAAGGGTTTAATCTAGCGGTAAGGTTAACTCTCACAATATGGTAAATAAAAATTATATTTTTATTAGAAGAAGTGTTTATATTTAGTGGCTAACAATATTTTAAATAGGATTATTTTTAATAAGAGGATATTTATATCTAAAAAAATACAATTGAACCATTTTTACTCTAACTTTACGCTTTCACATGTACTTTAAGTAAAAATGAGGGAATATTTGTGCACTTTTATCTTAAAGAGAATTAAAATGTGGTTGTCATGAAAGATGGACAAATGCTGACAACACGAGGGGCCAGCGTTCCCCATGTGGCTAAACCAATGAATGTGCATAGAAAGTGTGCATACGTAACATCTTCAGCCCAAGCGTAAAATCATTGTGGCACGTGTGGGCTCCTTTTCCCCATTGAGATACGCACACATATACAAAATTATCATGTTAGTAATATAAACATTTTTAGCTTCCTTTATAATATCCAGTACCTAACATAAAAGCTAGTTGATTAATTTGAGTAGATTAAAAATTAATTAAATTAGTTATTTATAATAAATATTTTTTATAGATATCCTCACTAATCAAGTGTCATTTGATAAAATATTTAATATATATAACTATTATAATAACTACTTTAAAAAATAGATAAATATACAAAATAAAATAAGTTAGGATCTTATGTTTAGTATTAAATTAAAAATTAAACTAATTCTTACTAAAAGACGAGTAGTTGTAAATCTTTGTTGCTTGTGCCAATAGATATAATAATCGTTTTCGTCCCGGCATCAACCTCCTCTTGTATGATATTCTTGTTCACTCTTTTAATTACTCAAAGCTATTTTCATATTCAGGAGATTTCTATTTGGGGTATGATTAAATATTGCATGTGGACACATCTCAAATATTTATTTGATTTGTGATGTTATGAGATATTAGTTTTTTTTTTAGATTAGACTCTATTAATAAAATTGCTACTATTTTAAATAAC
This sequence comes from Neltuma alba, assembly GCF_004799145.2. Lineage (NCBI taxonomy): Eukaryota > Viridiplantae > Streptophyta > Magnoliopsida > Fabales > Fabaceae > Neltuma > Neltuma alba. The sequence continues at coordinate 93,861 of NW_021636554.1, read as the reverse complement.
ATATGTCATATATTATAAATTATGCATAAAAATGTATATATATATATATATTATAATTCTCTGGTCTTAAATGTAAGATTTATTTTATAGTAAAATTTATATTATAAAATAGGTGTCATTTTTAGAATCAAAAGATTATATAATTATTATTACCAAAAAAAAAATATAATTATATAGATATTGTATTGCTATATCCTTGTATTTTTATGACTTGTTTGGATGTGCTTTATTTGCAGTCCGACGAATAAACTACAATTATTAATGAATTCATAGATAATTTTGACCCAAAAAAAATGGAATTAGATTTTTGTTTGTTTGTAATGAGAGTGATTTAAGGCCTGTTTGGATAACATAAAAAACCATGGTTTTGGGATCCAAATCATGGTTTGGGTCCCAGACTTGCCAAACACCCAGGAAAAAAAAGAAACCATGATTTTGGATCAAAACCATGGTTTGGAGCTCAAAACCATGATTTCAGAAGAAGTGAATCCATTCTGCTTCTGGCTCAAATGGGAGAGTATGATTGTGCCTGTAGAGTAGATCTCAACGATAATATGATTTTAACATTTCTCAATTATTTTTTTTATAAACATATTTAATCTTATATTTTATAAATATATATACATATTAATTATATTATTTTATATATTATTAATTATGTTGGTAAAAAAATATATTATTAACAATTTTATTTTTTCAAATTAAAATATATTATAAAATCTATCTTTTATGTAATTATCATATTAACTTATGTTTTTTTAGTAAAATTTTTACATATAAAAAGTTCTTCTGATAACAACTATCCAAACACTCTAATTTATTAGAATCACTTTTTCACAAAATCTATTCTTCACAAAATCTATTTTTTCCAGAATCTATTCTCCAGAAGCTATTCTCCAAACCATGGTTTAGTTTCATCCAAACACCCCTTTAGTTTGGCTTTCAGTCCACTTGAATTGATTTGCATTAACTTTATTTATATATGTAAAAGGATAGATGTTTTTTTTTCTTAATTTTCAAATATTTTTCCTTTTTTCTTAGGTGAATATGTGAGCGTGCCCCCGTAGAACAGTAATCTATTAAGGATAAACGTGTTAAACAATAATCTATTGGCAATGAAAAATTTATCTAAATTATTTCAACTTTATACCAACAATTATTCTTATTTAACGATGATCACTTTAATTTACAAACTAAATCACATTTGATATAAAATTAAAAAAAACATATTTCATTTCTTTATATCAGATAAAATAATTGGTCAATAACTGAAAGAGTTAAGTATAAGCTATGCCACTTTAATTAATTTATAAAGAAACAAAATAATGATTTTTTGACAGCTATAACGATCCCCGCGTTAACAGCGACCCTTGTGGTGGCGCACATGATAGTTCCCCGTCCAAGGATACTTCTGTCTTTTACTATCTGATTCTTATGAATAAATATCAATTTTTTTTAAAATGTAAATAATAGCAAAATCTCATCTTTGAATTAGTCTACTAATAATTAACAAGAGTTAAACTTTTCCATCAATCAACATCATTAATAAATGAAGTAATGAGGTTTAACTTTTCCTACACTTTTCCTGAAACTTCTTGTGCAGTAATTCAATATTTTTAATGTAATAACCATTAACCATATATTATATTCTATTGCCAAAAAAAACTGTGCATTCTCTTTGCTTAAATAACCAATATTTATATCTTATATACTATTCTATATAAAATATTTAACAAAATATATAATTCCATATAATTTTAGAAAATTTTTTAATAAGTCAATGAAATTTTAAATTTATTATTTAAATTATTTTAAATTTTTGAACTCATTTAAAAACAAAAACATACTGTATAACTTTTTAATCTTGAATATTTTCAAAAATTTCTTCTTTTTTTCATGTTACAGTTAGTATGGTCTCAAGCTTCATTTTTATTCTTTTTGACCAACAATTTATTCATCACGTTTACACGTAATTAAATTCTCTCGTTCAGTGAAAAAATAAGAAAAGATTTTCTATTTTCTTAACAGAAACTCAATTTGAATTAAGAGATCCTTATAATATCATCCATTTTCAAATTAAGAACAAATGTTCTCTTAATAAAAATATGTTTGAGATACATCAACAAATTATTGGTTGAGGAGATAAGTGGTTTCACCTCAATAAGACAAAGGACATAAATATAAATTCTAAAAAACATAAATATAAATTCTAAAAAACGCACTTATTGAGAAAAATAAAAATCATTTGGTTTTAAGTTTCGAAAGGAAAGACCCTTCATAAAAAAAAAAAAGTTTGGAATCCTATTAAGCAGTAAAAGTAAGCATATTTTTAAGGGAAATTCAAACGTTAGTTTGCACGTTAAAAAGCGACTAACTTTTTTGATTAACCCATCCCAATTGGTGGTCATTTGTGTTGCTTTTAAATATCAACAATAAAATATGATTATTTCAGGATTTTTAAGCTGATAAAGAAAAGGATCTCTGAGATGTGATCACACTTATTTATTTATCTATCCATTGTAAGTTTTTTTTTTTTTTTTCCGGTTACAAGAGAGGGGATCGAACCCCTACTCACACACCCCACACACACCCACCCATACCACTAAACCAAACGGTTCGGTGGTATTGCAAGTTGTTATTATCATGAACACTTTATCACACATGTTGTAGATAATTGATTATACGTATAAATAATTATCCAACACACGAGGCACAAGGATACACACATACATAATATATCCCATTCCCAATATAAATTTTTTTTTAGCTTTGAGCATATTAAAAAAAATTAAATTCACGTGATTTCTTTAAAATACTCTCATGTAGCATTATATTATATATATATATATATCAATTTATAAATTAGATAAGTTAATTTATAAAAAAATAAATATAAAAAATAAAATGACGTGAAATTTTATATTCAGACTAAATTTAGCCATCATCTAACCCCTATATTAAGGAGTAGAGTAAGTATAACATTTATAAGTTACCTCAATTCACTCTACCTCTTGCCCAAAAAAAATCACTCTGCTTATAATATTCATAAATTTTTTTAAAATCATTTCTATTGATTGTATATGGTAAAAGGGATTCCATCAATGGAAATTGTGATTAAGAACACATTTAAAAAATTAATACATGTTTATTATAAATAATTAATAATCTAACTATTTTTTTAATATCTTTAAAAACTTATTTAATATTTGCTTTTAGGATATAAAAATAAGTGTTAAATAAAATTGTTTATATGTTGTAAAATGACAAAATCTTACTTTCAATCATTAGAAATGAAACTAGAGTTTTAGAATGAAGAGGACCTAAATTAAAGAGATATATGATAAAATTTACATATTCTAAAGGGGGGCGTAAAATGTATTAACACCTCTACAGTTCCAACTTCTGGTAAAAAAAAATTAAAACAGCCATTACCCTCAATTAAAATTTTTTAAAACATGAAATGTTGTTGCAATTAAACTCTGGGTATGTATCTATTTGACCCAAACAAAAAAAAAAAACTCTAGGCATGTATCTTGAAAATATTACTCCTCCGGTCCTAATTATAAGACCCAATTGACTTATTTGAGGAGATTAAGGAAGTAAGTTAAGTTGGTTATTTATAATAAATAAGTGTTGTCATTCCTAAAATATCCTTGCTAATTAAGTATATTGGCTAAAACTATCATTATTAGAAGGATTATCTTGGAAAAAAATACATAAATATAAGAGACAAAATGGATTGGGTCTTATAATTAGGACCAAATAAAAAGTCAAATTGGATCTTATAATAATGATCGGAGAAGTAATTGTTAATATTGACATAAAACCTTGAATCTTGACCCCTAGCGCAGGATAGGGGTAATTTTGTCAATCCACTGAGATTCGGGAATCAATATAAATACCTCTTAAGTTGCGGCCACTATAAAGTATAAACAATAATCGAGCCATTTGAGTCCAAACGAGCATCTGCTTCCCGTGGGCTACCGTTTCATTTCACCTTCAGGCTGCAGCGATAAGAAAAGCCTCGCGTCTTTCCGCTATCTTCATGCATATTAACTAGATTGATTCATTTCTTTCTCCTGTTTGTTTCTCGAGGAAATTTTCTGAACCTCCGAGATTCTGCCATGGATTGGATTCGGCCACTAAGCTCCGTTGACTGGCACCATGAATCTTACCCGGCCTATGAGGATTTCGCCATTCTCCCCTTCTTCGTCCTCCTCTTCCCCTCCGTGCGTTTTTTCCTCGACAGATTTGTGTTGGAGGTATTGTGTTTTGTACATTAATGTAACGGTTTTTCTGCCACGTGATCTCGACCTTTTGCTTTTACATGTTTTAGCTGGAGATTTGTCTGTGAATTTTCTCCATAGTAAACTGATTAGGATTTGCCAGAAGAATCTGCTTCCTTTGTTACTGGTGAATTGGATTCGCTTTTGCTGCTTTTCACATGCTTATGATTGCTTTGTTATTGGGCATCAATTGGATGTACACAGGCGAGCATTCAATTCTTAAATAGCTCTTGATTCGGTTTTAACTTGATGTTTATGCGAACTGTGTGCTCAATCTATAATCGAACTTAGCTGCCTTCCATATTTTTCTCTCTTTTCCTTTCTCATCATTCGAGCAGTGGCGTTTTTTAAAAATTTAAAACTAGTGTGCATTTAATGCTGGTGCCGACTTGCTGGTTTTTGTAGCACACAAAACTGTTTTTTCTCCAACATTTCGGCTTATTTAAAACCTATGCTAAAATTGTTTTCAATTCGTTGTGTATAATCTTGGTGCGCAAATGAATGTGTCAAGTCGCTGACAATTCTGCTTTTCTTTTATCTGAACAATAGTTATATGTTCCAAAAAAGTAGGACCTAGAAATAGTTATATGTTCCAAAAAAGTAGGACCTAGAAATAGTTATATGTTCCAAAAAAGTCTAGGACATTGATGCTCAATGCTGATAACGATCCGGTTACCTCTCAACTAGTATTCTGGCTCCAATAACTGCCCTTCTGAATATTCATGCACCTTTGCTGCAGAATTTATCCTCCTGTTATTGCTTATTCAGATGTGGGTTATACCATTTGGTGTGATATTTTTTTCAGGCTTAACAATTATTGTACTGATTCTCTTGAGGATTAAAGACTCGATGAACCTTGATATGACAAATACCATTACTAAGACTCATCTAATTTACTAGCGGTTTTCCCCCTTCCCCACTTTACAAATAAATCAATCTATGCTCGACAACAAGATTTTATATTTCAACCAAACTGAAATAACTGGCAAAACTTGGCCATTTGCAATTATGTCTGTCAATGTTTTCAACCTTTCAGTTCTGTTTAGTCAATGTTAAGTAAATTCTATTTACAGAAAGTGGGCAGGTGGTTGATTTTTGGAAAGGGGCGTGAGATGCTGGATTTTGAGACAGCTGAGAGGAGGAAGAAGATTAGAAAGTTTAAGGAATCAGCATGGAAATGTGTTTATTATCTGTCATCAGAAATTCTAGCTTTGACAGTAACTTATGATGAGCCTTGGTTTACTAATACAAGAAATTTTTGGGTGGGACCAGGTGATCAGGTCTGGCCAGATCAAAAGATTAAGTAAGACTCTTTTTCCCCCCAAATTAATGTGGTTATTCAATTCCTTTGTTTGATTTATTTTTGTAGTTTTTGGCCTTCTTGCATCTTTTCTAGTGAACTTTTGCATAGCAGAGTGATAACCTATTGAATTTTCAGGTTGAAATTAAAAGGACTCTACATGTTTGCTGCTGGATTTTACACATACTCCATATTTGCTTTGATATTTTGGGAAACAAGGCGCTCTGACTTTGGAGTGTCAATGGGCCATCATGTTGCCACTGTCATTCTGATTGTGCTGTCTTACATTTTTAGGTATATTTTCATTAACTTCTGTTTGTCTTAAACTAACATTTTAATTCCGCAGTTTTGCTTGCTTTGTTATCCAAGCATTTCTAAAGGGTGTTATGAATTGTACTTTTGTTGGCATTATTTGTTGCTGTCTGATATGTTTAAATTTACCTTAAACTTCTTAAAAAGAGCTAAAAGATATCAAGATTCAAGAACATCAATATCTGTTGTCTGTAATTTAACTCATTTTACTTAACATCTTAACATCATCAATGACAAGTTAGGTCATATTATGAATTTTATTAGCTGTTATCCGTCAGTTAAAAAAAAAACAAGAAGAAGGGGTGCTACTGATCTTATAGGAAACTATTTGTAGTTAACCGTGAAATAGTTGGCTTTATAACCAGATAAATTAATTTCTGGCTTTCATGGAACGCTTGTATCTAAATGGGATAGGATAAGAGCCTGGAGCTTCTGTGAAATCCTTTGACTTACAGTTGCAATTATGTGGCAATTATAGCTCCAATGTAAAATTATATGTTTATATATACACTTTTGTTTAAAAAGGCAATCTAACAGCATTGTGTTTTCTTGTCTTCACTCTTTTCAGGTTTGCTAGGGTTGGATCAATTGTTTTGGCGCTTCATGATGCTAGTGATGTATTTCTGGAGATGGGGAAATTGTCTAAGTACATTGGTGCTGAAATGATTGCTAGCATTGCATTTATTCTTTTCGTTCTGTCTTGGATCATATTGCGCCTCATCTATTATCCATTCTGGATCCTTTGGAGTACAAGGTTTGTATAAGTTATGTACTCATTTCACTTGTTTGTTTTCTTGTCTTTACATGTTTAATGTTTTACCGTTAAGTTTTCTTGTAATCTAGGGGTAATTTACATTTTCTTGCATTCTTAACAAAGTTGAACATCTGCTAGTTCTTTTTTTTTTTTTTTTTTTTTCCGGGTGTTGAAAATGTACTGGTTCAAGTGCTGTGCAGCAAAAAATTAGTTATTCTCCCTAAATTCATGTTGACTGTTAATAGAACTGATGGTCTTCAATTAACTTCGATGCAATGAAGCTATGGGTAGCATTTGATGCGTTTTCTGCTTTTACAAATTAAATGCTCAACATTGGAGGAGCTTTTTGGTGATTATTATATATTAAGGAATAACAATTCATAGCCTGGTCCTCTTGGAGAACAGCTACAGATTTCTGGTTGGGTCATCCATCCATGTCACAGTGTGTTGGTCATGCTGTCATGTTAGTTCAATTCATTGAAACGAAAACATTTCAATGATTTCTGGAAACTAAAGAAAATGATTTTTATACTAGTTTAGGAAGATTCTGAAGTGACTGTGTGACGATTTTTTTGTTATGCTTTGTCTTGACACTTTGTTCCTTGCCTGATTCCATATAAACATTTTTTGAACTGGGATCTATCTTGCACTGTGTCAGAATTTGATGAATCCTGATATTTCATTTGAAATGGTCTGAGGGGTTATTTTTAGACCAGTAGACCAGTTCAACCGGTCTATTTAGTTCCTCTTAAATTCTAAAAATTGCGTAATTCTGCATTATGTGGGAGTAACCGTTATTGAGTGATGGGTTTATAGACTTACCTGGAATATGTCACCTATTTTGTGCTCTGTGGTTTCATACTGTCAGTCCATTTGCTTTCCTACTTGATTCTTCATGCTATTGCATATCAATAATAGATGCAGCCATATGTTTAAATCAGTTATTTGTGTTTCGAGTTTTGATTTAGTTGGCATGAAATGTATCATTGATCATTTTGTAGTTTCGTTAAGAGAATCTTCAAAGCTGAAACTTAGCGTGAACAGAACTAGAAAAGTGATACTTATTCATGAGAGGTTGTGACTAAATCTTTCAGCAAACTTCTTACAGAAACAAAATAATACAAATATCATTTCTGATTTTGCAAAAAATTTAATTATTCAGTTAAATTGGGATATCGTATCATTTGACACCTCTTTCAATTAGTCGTTCTTTTTCTCTATGGCAGTTATGAGGTTGTACTCACCTTGGATAAGGAAAAGCACCCAGTTGATGGTCCAATATACTATTATGTGTTCAATAGCCTTCTATACTGCTTGCTTGTACTGCATATTTATTGGTGGGTGCTCATCTACCGGATGCTTGTTAAACAAATCCAAGCTAGAGGCAAACTTAGTGAAGATGTTCGATCTGGTAAGCATGAATGTGTTTTATACGTGGCTTCCTTATTTGAACATTGCTCTCTGCAAATTCTGTTCCCCATCATGCGCTATGGAAGTGGACACATATTAAAAATGATTGTGATTATGAAGTGCTGGTCATTGCCTACGCAGCACACTTCGATGCGTTTATTATGGCGAAGGCATTTAGTTATTGTGTTTGATAATGGTTAATTGTCCGAGTCTCAATTTCAATCAAGAATAGCTTCAATTAATTATCATGCTTCCAATGCAGGTTTCTATCTTAATTTTAATGAATGGCAATTTATTAATTCCTAAATACTATTTCTGGTCTTAAATATAAGACCTTATTTGTAATTTATAAACGAGGTCTTGTATTTAGTACCGGAGGTAGTATGAAATATCCTTATCTAGTTTTCTGTTCCTATTTCCTGGTGAATTACTGGTATCTGTCTGTAAGTTGTTTCTCTTCATCTTTTATGCAGATTCTGAAGATGAAGATGAACATGAAGATTAAGCAGGAGAGAAGGATTTGCATGGATAACCTAAACCGAAGACATAGGTGAGATTCAATTGGTGAAAAGCTACTATACACGATAGAGATCTTAAGTGATGGTCTAATTTAAAAAGGAAATTGCAAAAATATTCCATAAAGAGCCGAGTTTTGACCCTTTCTCGCCCAGCATGTTTTTTGTGTAGTAATTTTGTGCTTGTCTTCACTGATTTATTATTATTTTTTTTCCGAACTTGTCTTGTATTCACTGATTTGTATACTGGAATTAAGGCAAACGAGATATTGTAAAATTCCTTTGTTAGTTGGAGATAAAACCCGCTAAGATTATACTCATCCGGTCCTAAATATAAGACCCTTATACTAGTGTGTATAAGGGTTTTATATTTAGGATCGGAGGAGTAATAAATTATTTACGCATGGATTTTGTTACTGCCATTGATTTGAGCGATAGTTTGGGTTATTTCTTGCAGATAAAAGAATTGTTTAAGATCCACACCTCTTCTTTGCCCTTGCCCTTAGCTCCCACGACAATCTTGTGGATCAACGTAATCTCCACGTGGAGGGTTGTGGTTATACTACTAATTCAAGAGGAAGTAGATGGAGAGAATTTTCAATCTTCGTCTAAACTTTTGATTTACGTAGCTCAACTCTGATTTTCAGTCTGCAGCTCACAATTTGTTGTAACGATATTGGTTTTGCTTGAGTCGTTGTCATCCACTCCTGATTTCAACGGCGAGCTGTGAAGGATTTTGCTCGCTTTTCTCTTGGGTATGAAGAACTATACCTCATTTTGTCTTCCCTTTTTTTCCTTTTGGGGTTCAATGTTATGCACTTTATTTGTTGGGAGGAACATTCTTAGACTTGGACTTGGGTGCAAGAAATTATTCTATGGTACAGTGAATATCGAACTTAATGCTGAGATTGTTTAAGCTTCAAAGTCTTGATTAAAAGGAAAACATTTGGCGAGTAAACTGGTTCATTTTAGTGGGGTAGCTTGATTGATAATCAGCCGGATACAATCCCCTCTCGGTTATTGTGCCGTTATCAATTATCAAAATGAAATTTGCAGAATTCACGGTGACTAATGATCTTAGGGCTCGCTATGGATGGGTCCCAAGACTTATCTACATGTAAGTCTCATTAATTAGTAAAAAGATTGATAATATTTGATCCTCATGTCTACATGAATTTTCGTTTTTGTCTTAAGTTTTAAACTATATGTTTTAATTTTTCAATAGGTAAAATGATACAAGTTTTTGTTAAATTATGTGAAGTAATATTTTAAAATATTTTAAATGAAAAGAAAATTAAACATTTAGAATTAAAAATTATAATATTAATTTTTTGTAAAAGTATATTTTGAAAGTATGTAGGACTTTATTGCAATTGATTTTTGCTATGAAAGGACATAGATTCCTTGACCTCCCCTCTTTTATTGATGTTGAAAGGGCCGGCGGCCGTTAATGGGTCAGGGGCCAGCGGTGACCGATTTGAAATGATTTTGTTTAAAAAAATATTAATACTTTAACTTTTATTAGTTAAATATCACATAGGGAAAAAGACAGAAAAATGCACCTCCAACTCCAAAAGCCGAGAAACGTCCGCCCAATTCCATAAATCCCATTTTGGTACCATGAGACCAAATTGGGATTATTATGTAAAAGGAAAAGACCACATTGCCCTTCATTTTAAATATTATTTTTAAAATATCACAGCCCCTACTGGTCGGCCGGTCACCGGAGCTCCGGCAACGGCGGTCACCGGAGCTCCGGCGACCAGCCGACAATTGGTCACCGGAGCTCCGGCGGTCGGATTTTTTTTTTTGAAAATTTTTACAACTTCAATATAACGGTTAACAACTTTTGTAATGCTATTCACAACTTCAGTATAGCAATTAACAACAGCTTTTCTGGAAAATTCAACAAACTCCGGCGACCGGAAACAATTATTTTGAAAATTTTTACAACTTCAATATAACCGTTAACAACTTTTGTAATGCCATTCACAACTTCAATATAGCAATTAACAACAGCTTTTCTGGGAAATTCAACAAACTCCGGCGACCGGAAATAATTTTTTTGAAAATTTTTACAACTTCAGTATAGCGGTTAACAACTTTTGTAACCCTATTAATAACTTCAGTATAGCGGTTAACAACAACAAACTCAAGCGACCGGAAACAATTTTTTTGAAAATTTTTACAATTTCAATATAACGGTTAACAACTTTTATAAGCTTATGAACAACTTCAGTATAGCGGTTAACAACAGGTTTTTGAGTTTGTTAAAGGCATTACTGAAGTTATAAAAATATCACTTTTTGAATTTAAAAACTTGTTATTAACTGTTATATCAAAGTTGTTAACCGTTATATTAGAGTTGTAAAAATTTTCAAAAAAACGTAATTGCGAACGTTATACTGAAGTTGAAAATTTTTACAACTCCAATATAACCGTTAACAACTTTTGTAATGCCATTCACAACTTCAATATAGCAATTAACAACAGCTTTTCTGGGAAATTCAACAAACTCCGGCGACAGGAAACAATTTTTTTGAAAATTTTTACAACTTCAGTATAGCGGTTAACAACTTTTGTAACCCTATTAACAACTTCAGTATAGCGGTTAACAACAGGTTTTTGAGTTTGTTAAAGGCATTACTGAAGTTATAAAAATGTCACTTTTTGAATTTAAAAACTTGTTGTTAACTGCTATATCAAAGTTGTTAACCGTTATATTGGAGTTGTAAAAATTTTCAAAAAAACGTAATTGTGAACGTTATACTGAAGTTGAAAATTTTTACAACTCCAATATAACCGTTAACAACTTTTGTAATGTTATTCACAACTTCAATATAGCAATTAACAACAGTTTTTATGGGAAATTCAACAAACTCCGGCGACCGGAAACAATTTTTTTGAAATTTTTTACAACTTCAGTATAGCGGTTAACAACTTTTGTAACCCTATTAACAACTTCAATATAGCGGTTAACAACAGGTTTTTTTCAACCGCTATACTGAAGTTATTAACCGCTATACTGAAGTTGTTAATAGGGTTACAAAAGTTGTTAACCGCTATACTGAAGTTGTAAAAATTTTCAAAAAAATTGTTTCCGGTCGCCGGAGTTTGTTGAATTTCCCAGAAAAGCTGTTGTTAATTGCTATATTGAAGTTGTGAATGGCATTACAAAAGTTGTTAACGGTTATATTGAAGTTGTAAAAATTTTCAAAAAAATTGTTTCCGGACACCGGAGTTTGTTGAATTTCCCAAAAAAGCTGTTGTTAATTGCTATATTGAAGTTGTGAATGGCATTACAAAAGTTGTTAACGGTTATATTGGAGTTGTAAAAATTTTCAAAATAATTGTTTTCCGGTCGCCGGAGTTTGTTGAATTTTCCAGAAAAGCTGTTGTTAATTGCTATATTGAAGTTGTGAATAGCATTACAAAAGTTGTTAACCATTATATTGAAGTTGTAAAAATTTTCAAAAAAAAAAATTCCAACCGCCGGAGCTCCGGTGACCAATTGTCGGCTGGTCACCGGAGCTCCGGTGACCGCCGCTGCCGGAGGTCCGGTGACCGACCGGCCATTAGGGGCTGTGATATTTTAAAAATAATATTTAAAATGAAGGGCAATGTGGTCTTTTCCTTTCACATAATAATCCCAATTTGGTCTCATGGTACCAAAATGGGATTTGTGGAATTGAGCGGACGTTTCTGGGCTTTTGGAGTTGGAGGTGCATTTTTCTGTCTTTTTCCCTATCACATATTTACAATAAAAAATTTTTAAGAATTACAAGATAATTTTCTTACATTTATAATTCAACGTCTTAACATATTAAAACTTTAATATTTACAAATAAAATTTAAACTTCTTAAGTTTTTAAATAAATATCTAAATTTAAATTTTAATATTTTAAAGTTGATTTCTTAGATTTACAATCTAATCCTCTATGAAATTTTAGCACAATTTATTTTACTTCACAATTTCTTTAAAAAAAAAAAAAGATGCAATTCGTGTGAATGCAGGTCCTAATATATATACACACATGCGGGCCAAAAATATATACAGTTGATCAATAAAGGTATTTAAAAATGAAAAAAAGGAAAAAAGGGACTAACGGTGCATGACTTGAGATGAGACCAAGTTTTTTGTCGTCTTTCGTTTATTTTTTGGCAGACCAATGAAATCTAGGGTTGAATAAATGCGCCCAATCAACCAATGTATATAGCTGAATTAGTAGCCAACTAGACTCAGTCAATGAGCCTGTATGACTTCTGACTAACTTGCTGACCGATCATGCCGACTTAGTCATTAGAGCATTGAAGATAACTGTGAGTTTCAGTTAAGCGGACAAATTGGCAGGACAACGGACTTAACTGTGAGAAAGGATCAGCACACGAAATTTCAGAGAAAATTCACAATTGTCCTTTACTCCATAAACCATGAAATTTAACAAAAATAACATATTATATCTTGTCTTTAATATAAGAATATAATTGACATTTAATTTATTCTTAAATATAAAATTTTTATCTATTTTATTTTTCATATTTATCTATTTTTTAAAAGTAGTTCTTATAGTATTTGTACTCGTTAAATATTCTGTCAAATGATAGTTTTAACTAATACATATAATTTGTAAGGGTATTTTGTGAATAACATCTATTTATTATAAATAACTTGCTTAACAATTTTTTTTAATCTCTTTAAATTAGTCAATTAACTCTTATATTAAAAATCATAAAATATAAAAAAAAAATAGGAGCATGAAAATATAAGGACCGCAACCCTCCAAATTATTCTAGGGAACGATTTAATAAAGCATAGGGAGTGAAGTGAAAATGAGGGTCAACCATATGGACTAATAAGCAAAATAATTTCCTTCATCCGTTCTAATACGACCCAGCCCGGATGCATTGGGCCGACCCAACTTGAACCACAAGCAAAAGAGCTTTTTCAATTCAACTTTTCTTTTTCTTATTACTTCTGAAAAAGCCATCGAGTTCTCGTTTCGTTTGGTTGCCCTTGATCTGCTGCTGCGAGCTGAGCTACTGCGGAAGAAGAAGAAAGATCAGAAAAATGGAAGATGTTATTACAGAAGCTCCTCCTCCTTCCAGATTCTCCGAAGAAGACCTCAGCAATTTCACTTCTCCATCCCCACCCATTCCTTCTCCATTTCTCTTGTTCTCTGACCGTCACCTTCAATCCCTCCAACCTTCCCTCCTCATCATTCTTCTTTCTTCCCCTTCCCTCTATCTCTTCCACTCTCTCCCCCATAAAACCTTAATTGGATCCCTCATCCTCCCTGAGATCCCTCTCTCCGGCAAGTCTATCGAACCCTCTCTCACCGACGCCACCTGCAACATCTACTCCCTCGATTCTCACGATGCTGTTGTTGTATCCGTTCAGTGTGCTGTCTCCCCCGAGCGGTCTCATTCTGTGGCGAAGCTTCTGATTGGTGATCGAATTGCGCCTAAAAGGGTTGTCATTTTGGATTCAATTCGGATCCAGAATTTTCGCAGTCGGTTGTCGTCGGACGAGGCGTTTGCCTTCAAGCTGGAGACTTCGGCGGAGAGGAAAAGTGGGGTTGATGAGAAATTGTTGAAGGGTCTGGAGTATTATCCTTCTGGGAGCGTCGTCGATGGGTTAAGTGCTGCACTTCTGGGGCGATGCCAGATTCTGAATATCAGAGGAGTTTTATGCGTTTCTTGGCCTGAATTTGATGCTTCTGTGGTGTCTCTGGTGAAGGGTTTAGTGCAAAGAGATGTCTTACCGGGCTTGGACCTAAGTTTGAGCCATGAAAAAGGTGATGAACTTCCTGTTAAGTTTGGTCGGAGTAAGGACCATCTTTCTCAATTTGATTTGTACACTTGATGTATTAATCAACTATGACATTATGCTAGGCTGTTTTCTTCTTCAATTCTGAAATATATAGTTTGCTCATGCAAGACTTCGAACAAGAATGTCTATGGTTTTAACGTTTACTGATTTTAGATCATGATGTCTTGGTTTTCTAGTTGATGGCTATAATTAGCTTGCTCATTGAGTTCGAGTACAATTACAAAAAGAAGCTCGGAAATGGCAGGATTTAATTATGAGGAGAGCTGAAATTAAAATTCATATACAAGGTTTGTGTAAGTTTTGAGAGTAAGAGATGCAAAACAGCTATATAACATCATACCTAGAGAAAAATTGAAATCTTGGGTTACCCTGAGAGCTCCCTCTTCTGTATGTACCATAACGACAAGTCATATCTCATCAGGTGTAGGATTGCTATACGGATTGCACTGTGTCGTTATCTTGGATTATATCATTCACCAAAAAGCTCAGCTAAAAAGAGTCTTCTGGCTAAATTATACTCTTCTGATCCTTAATATAAGGCCTATTTAACTAATTTGATTAGATTAAGAAAGTTAGGTAAATTAGTTAATTATAAGAAAAGTGACACATTTTTCCTAAAACACCATAATCATCTCTCTGAATACCCTTCTCCTTCTTCTACTTAATTATGGTTGAGGGAGTGTTCACAGGGGTAATTTAGAGAAAATTGAAAAATATGAGAAATGGGTCTTATATTTAGGACCAAAATCAACTCAAGAATTGGGTCCTATATTAAGGACCGGAGGAGTATATCATTTACCAAAAGCCTCAGCTAAAACGAGTCTTATGGTTAAATTAGTTTCACCGTCTATCCCTGTTAAATCATGCATTTTAATCGGTGGTTTCTAGATCAATCAACGCAAGTCACAAAGATAATAAATTTCACATTTGCGGTAACTTCCGGTATTACTTCTTCTTATCTGCATTTACAAGGGATTGATATCCCTTGATGCGTGATGTATCAGAGGTCCCTATCATGTGGATCCTGAAAGCTTCCTTGATGTTTGACATACCCTGCAAGGGGTTTAGTTAATGTGTTACTTCTTGTGGTTCTTTGCTTGTGAAGTCTGGCAGTTAACCAGTGACAGAACTTTTGGCCTCAATACACATGTGGATTGAATCTGTTTGTTGAGTCTTTTTTTCTCTCGTGTTGTAAGAAATGCATTTTTCTCAGACCAAATTTTGCGTCCATGATTGAAGCTGCTTCTCTTTTTCGAAAGATGCTTCTCGAGCGGTGGAAGCCAGTGCTGATTGAAATATAGCTTCTGCTTGGTTTGAATTGAGAGAGATCGTATGTGTCTTGATAAAGAATATTCACATCCCCACGTTGATTCAGCAGATATTCATCACTGAAAAATCAATGATTTGTAGTCCAAAAATAAAAAAATCGATGATTTTTTTTTTTGGGAAAGAAACTGAATTCAAGATATTAATTACAAAATACTCTAAATCAAAACGAAGGCTAACAGCTTCAGATTAAGATAACCCTCTCATCATCCCCCATCTCTCTTTAGACATGGTGGTTGATCAAAGATTTATAGCTTCCTAACATCTCATGGGCCAGTTAATTTTCCCCTCGACTTCTTTGCTAGTCATCTATCACTGTCTAGGATTTCACTGGTAAACGAGCATGCTTGTTTTCTTGTGGAAATATGGACTTTAGCCTTGCCTAGAAAAACATAGAGGAGATATGAGGTGAACAAGGAATAAACAGAGAAAGAAGCGCGAAAGGGAGCGTAGAAGATGCATCCAGAAATAATAGTCAGATGAAGAAAAAATGCATTTGATTCAAAAGCCCGAGAGGATTAGGAGTGGAATTGACAGCTCCAATAGGCAGAACAATAGTGATGAGTCTTCTTTCATTAACTGGAGTCGGTGAAATAAATGGCATGATATCATTATACCCGATTAATGGGATAATTTTTCTTCAAAGAACAATTGAAAAAATCAATTTCATCCGAAAGCTTAATGATTTTTTGAAATCTATAAATTTGTGATTCTTAGTTGTAGTTAATGTGCTAAAAGGAAAATGACACAAAAAAAGAGATCATCCTCAACTTCAATGTTTTTTTTGAAAAAATATTACTATTTATCATAAATTTTAAATTAAATACAAAAAAGCATGTATTTAGATTTTTTTTTCTAGAATTATCTCTTTATATTTTTATTCATTTGTGTTGATTTTCAAATGGATATAAGCACCTAGTCTTTTGAAGAAAAAGAAAAAGAAAAAGAAGTTACATACAAGGTTTTGGTAACGTCAAGAGAAAAAAGGGTTAAAAGAAAAACGCTTGCCATGCCTATTATACCCTTTAACCATCATTCATTTTTAATTTATTAATTTAAATAGATTAAGGATGTTAGTTGTATTAGTTAATATGATATGTTTTTTTTAAAACACTCTAATTATTTTTTTAATTTCTTCCCTCCCTCTTCCACTTGATTAATATTGAGAAAATATCAATAGAATTAATTTTAAAAAAATAATAAACATGTAAAATAGATCTTACATAATATTAATTCTTATATATTAAGAACTAAAAAAAGTAATAATTCTTTTTTTTAAAATAATCAAAAGTATAAAAATTGATGGTATAAGTGTATAACCATCATATTATTGTACTAAGTTGGGCTTAAGCAGCAAGTTGCTGGTTCTCCTCATTTCTCCAACGGAATTGCATTGTTTTCAATGACAAATTGACAAGGATCTCTCTGTCTCGAAGTCGCAACCCTAATCCAAATTTTCAACTCCGTACGAAACCTATATTGAATATTTGAATTACTCCTTTTTCTTTTGGTTGGTGGGAGTGTGAGATGATCTCATCAATATAACTATAGAACAGATTCCTTCAAGTGGATTAATAGAATTTTTAAAAAAAAAAAAAAAGAAAAGAAAAGAAAAGAAAGAATAGATTCCTTCAAAGTCACAAATAGTGGTTATGGTTTTAGCTCCCATTGTCTTCTTTGAGATGATTGTTACTTGCCATAAAAAATAATGCCAAAAATCCCCCATGGCAAGATTTGTTGTCTAAAGCTACTTAAGAATTTAGATCATTTAACGGATGAGATACAATTCTTTTTTGTAAGTATTTTTTGTTTACGCGTAGTTAAATATATGTCGTGCGCAACTAAAAAAGGGTTTGCACATAAATAGATTTGCACCTAAGTTCTTAAATAAATTTTAGGTTCCTTTGGCAATAAAATCCATAACAAATATTATAAAATTTCATAATTCTAAAATAATTATTGAATTCTTTGTCGTTGAATATGACAAAGTGAAGTTTAAGTAACAAGAGTCTTATTATTGATGTCAACGTAAGTGATAAAAAGGCTGTTTTAATTGTTACTTTCACTTGTCTTTTATATAAATTGTCTTCCTAAAAAATTTCATATTTGAAAATTATTTTAATTAATTATTAATACCAAAGCGTGTGGAGCATCAATTTCTAGTGAGGGGATAGGGAATTTATGTTTTGCAAATTTGCAGTCCTGCCTCCGGTTCTTAATATAAGATCTCGTTTGACTTTTATTTTGGTCTTAAATATAAGACTCTAATCTACTTTGTCTCTTATATTTATGTATTTTTTTTTCCAAAGTAGTCATTCTAATAATAGTAGCTCTAACTAATACACTTGATTAGCAAGAATATTTTAGAAAAGACAATACATATTTATTACAAATAACTAACTTAATTTCTTTTCTTAATCTCTTCAAATTAATCAACTAGTTTTTATAATTAGGATGAGAGGTAGTATTTATTAGGGACGAAGATGAAAATCAAAATAATTTCTAAACAATTGCGCCTGCTGGGTCCCAATTATTATATGTGAAAAATGTTCGCTCTTGTTAAAAAAAAATTGAGTCATATTGAAAATGGAGAATGTTATTTTTTTATTATTAAAAAATTCTATGGAAAAAAAATCGCCAACTTTAATACTTTTGACTTGTGAGTTGTGACTCGTTCAATTCTTTCCTAAGTTGATCTTCCAGTTTCCAACTTCCACCTCACGTCATTTACTCAGGTCAAATTTTTTTTTTAAAAAAGTATTAATTCTATTGTGAGTTCTTCTAATTTGGTTAAACTTTATTTTTGGTCTTTGTAGTTTTAAAATGGTTGGTTTTAGTCCCTATAATTTTACAAAATTTTTTGTCTAAATTTAACAAATAATCCATATACTGTTTATAAATTTTGGTTTTAGTTCCTATACAGCTATACTTAAACTCATATCAAAATTCTCACGAAACTATAAAGATTAAAGCCGATAATTTGAAATTATAGGGGCAAAACTAAAATTAAATGAATCAAACTGTAAGAAAAATGATATTAACCAAAAACAAAAAATAAAAACTCTCACGTCATTGCTACTGGAGCAAGAGTGAATTCATTATTTTACACTTGGATATAGAAATTAATTTTTCAATGCAAAATCAATTCTAAAAAGTAAAGATAAATGCCAAGTTTATTTTTATTGGTGCTGAATAATTTTAATTAAAGAAAACTTTTAATAATTGAAATATAGGTGTCACGTGCGTATGGATAAATTTTCATCGTGGTCATGATGAAGAAGATGATCGAGTCCAATAAAGATTCTCATAGATTATTCGCCCGATTATTTTATACACTTAAAATTAAACTTTTAATCATTGAAAGCTTGTCTTAAAAATATCATCTCAATTGATAGGCTGACACTATATATAAAAAAAAAGGAGAAAGCCATCAGGTCTTGAATTTTTTCAAAGCCAAAAAAAAAAAACCAGGTGAATTGTGTTTTGATTTTTGAAAGCTCAATAACACCGCCATATACCTCAAAGCTTGCTTATGAATATCTCAATAATATTGTGAGCAACCAATCTTAAAATTTTTATTGAGAAAAGTGTCTACTGACACAATAAAATTATCTTTAGTAAACAAAAGAATTCGTAATTAAAAAAATAAATATCTCAATGACAAAATAAAATTCGAACCTATGTTTATGGATATGAATTGTTAGGCTCTCAATTTTTGGAACTTTTTTACCCCCTTTAACTAATTAGAATTTAATCCTCAAAATTTAGGTTGATCACATTAGTGAGAGTTGCAATAAGGTCCCAAAAAATATATTAAAAAAAACGTTTCATAATAATTGAGCAGTTTGTAATAATAAGTTTCAGAACTAAAAATGATAACGAGTTTCAACTGCTTGCTTACCAATAAAACTTTTTAATAATTGTCTTTCTTCTTTATAATTTTATAGTAATTCTAAGATGACATCAAGCACCTATATTTATTTTAGGTGAGATTGAGAACTCCGCTTGCAAATTCCTTTCACAAGTAGAAAGATGAAAAAAAAAACGATAAAAAAAACACTAAGTTTTATTTTTAATACAATAAAAGATTTAAATTTTAATATAATATTTGGTCTTTATATTTTGCCTAATTTCAGTTTTAATTCATATAGTTTCAAACTATACATTTTGATTTCTCAATACAAAGAAAGTTCGGGTTTTTTTTTTCAAATATATGGGTTAACATCTTAAATGAAGAAAAATTTAAAAGACTAAAATCTATAATTTAAAATTATAAGAATCAAAACTAAAATAAAAATAAATTAGAAGAATAAAAAATTTATATTAACCTGAAAATTTATTAATGAACGGGAACGAAAATTTCGCCGGTGAATTGACTTCTAATGAACAAAAGTTACATAAATATGCGCACACATACCAGCTTGACTTGCGCAGTTCGGAAGTGGGTTCTTTTTGTCTCCATATATTGTTATCTAGATCGTTTTATTGATTCTGTAAAAATATTTTGTTCGTCAAAAAATCCAGGAAAATCACATTCCGTTCTTTTAGCGGCAAGGTTGCGAGGGTGTTACAGAGAGAATAATTTGAATGCACAGCTTGCAGAACCGACCTTGAGGGGATTCCCAGCTTGCTCTGGCTGTTGTTGCTGAACTCAGTCCTTGAGACAGACATACAGCCTCGGTGAGTGTTTTGATCATTACGAACGTGTGAAGTGCGTGAGCTCTGATTCACATTCTCTTCTGGGTATCATTTTTTCTGTTAAAGATTGTATTGTTTCCTGTCTTATGAATACATAATTGTTCCTGTTGCGACGTTTTGCTTGGCCATCACTGTTTTGGACCAAGAAAGACCCCTAGAACAGAGTTTCTAAGGTCCTTCTTCCTTGGTTAAGCATGGCTGCTGTTGCTTTTGAACTATGGCTTTGCTCTGATTTTGTTATGACATCATCTGGATGATCCTTCCCGCGCTCTTGTGGTAGCTTGGCCAATTATTTATTTATTTATGTTGGATAAAAATGCTGACTGTTTCGTTTTTTGGGTGTGCATTCAAGATGAGGTTATATGTGGTGCTTTAAATGAGATCAATTAATGGAATCCAAAAAGCTAGTAGCTGAGTAAGTTTGGAGAAAATTATGTATCCGTGATTATTAGAGTCCGCTATTCTTATGCACCTTCTAAAAACGATTTTTCAGTTTTACCAAAAAGATTCCGGTTTTGGTCTGCTTGCTTTTCCATGAGCGCTCCTTATTAACTCTTGCTTATTTATTTTTGTCGCGGCACAAGTTGATTCCGCATGGGGTCATTTAATTGAACATTGGGCATGTTTTTCTTTATGGCTTGTAATGCTTTCAGTTCCGGGATGACTTATCATGTCAAATGAGTTTGTTATGACATCTCGATATGATTGTTGTCTATAAAGTTATCTTTTTACGTACAATACGGATATGCATTTATGCCTCTTATAGCCAAAGGTCCTAAGGATGGAACCCGCGGCATCATTTTTGTCTTCTGGCTCTGTTAATCATTACGCAAGCAATTTTTCACTTCTCACCTATTGTGGTTAGACTTTGTATGCAGCATTTATACTTTCTCCCTCTAAGCTATTTTCCTGTTGTTGTTTTATTCTTATTTTATAGTTTTATTGCTGGAGTAGGACTGCAGAAATCCTAAGAATACTGCTAAGAAGTAATGATATAAATTCAGATGTTTTTCAAAAATGAGCGAATGAGGTTTATGTTCTTCGTTTTGTTTTTGTTTTTTTAAATTTATGTTTCACATTTCAATTAATATTTCAACTGGCAGTTCCATTGATATGATTGCTAATTTTCAATAGAGTACTCCAAAGCTAGGGTTTGCATGGGGCATTAGGGATTGAAAGTGAAAAGATCCTCATTTTGTGATTAAAAAAAAATGTTTGAAAACATTTTGGTGTGATTAGGAGCTGCTATTGCAGGATCTTACCTTGTATATTTATGCATGACCTCCAAGTATAGATATTGGTTCACAGACTCACTGGTTTATTTTGTGGTTGATTTCTTTATCGTTGGAAAGAAGTCTGGGCTTATTCAATGGCACAAGATACTTCTGCTGTTGATTCACATCACAGGCGGCCTGGGCTATTGAAAGATCAAGTTTTCTTGGTTAAAAGGAAAGACTCTGATCGCTATGAGATTGCTCCAATCCAAGATCAACTATCATTTGAGAAGGGTTTTTTTTGTAGTAATCCGCGCATGCCAGTTGTTGTCCCAAAATAATGATGGAATAATATTGGTAGGATTGGCTGGTCCTTCAGGCGCTGGGAAGACTGTATTCACTGACAAAATAGTCAGTTTCATGCCCAGCATTGCAGTCATTTCGATGGACAATTACAATGATTCTAGTCGAATTATTGATGGAAATTTTGATGGTAATTAAGGCATTTATCTTTTCCTTTTTGATGCCTTCTGCGTACTATCTACAGTGCCTTTAACAGAATGCTGGTTGCATGGAATGACTGAATCTATAGTGCTCCTCTGATGATGATGCAATAAGTTATTTTGCCTTCTGAACAATGACACACACACACACACACACACACACACATTCTGGTAAACATTAGTGACTTTGCTATACAGTTGAGTGGTAATATTTGGAACTTCTGCAGTTTAAATACATATGTTAAAGCTGATAAAACTTGGATATGATGATTTCTTGTGTTTCTGCCATAACATCTTCATTGTCATGTTTATTCCTTAATGTACTGCCATTTGCAAAGTCAGCTTTCAGAAAATCAACATTTTTGTACTCTTCCCAGATTTCAAACTAACAATAATTCCTCTTGGATGAAGGCAAGTTTGAATACCCTGAGAAAAAAGTAAAAGCGGAAAGGTTGTGGAGAGGACTAAACTGTTTGGAAATGAAAAAAGGTGTTCTGAAGGGGAAGTTTTGTCCTAAGATCTGAATTTAAATATTATTATGGCAATGAATGATGAGGCACAGAACTTAGCTTCATTTTTTCAGCATATGAAGTGATATTACTCACATCGAGCTTCATTTTTTCAGCATATGAACTGATATTACTCACATCGCATTTTCTTTGTCTCTCCTGTTTCTTTCCCCAGGCCTTACTTTTACTTGAAGGACATTTGAGGCCCTTTATCATGCCTCTCTTTTTAGATTTCTATGCCGTATTTGGTGTCTAAACTTCGCTAAAATGCTGGAATTAGTATCTTAAGGGTCAGCTGTCTGGCCTGATCTAGTCAGAGCTGAGATAGTCCAAGGAGAAGTTATTACTAGGGTTAATAGTTTAGTTGGAATGCAGGATACATGGAATGTCAAGGATGGATGTGATAAGAAAATTGTTATTGTAAAAGATTTCATGTTGGATGGCATCAAATTAATTTAGAACAAATGAGATTTTTACATTAGTAGTAAAGTCTTTTTGGTTGATATAAGTAGAGCGAAGTAGACCTTTTTATGAGCTCATTTCTGAAAATAAAAATGACTTTAACTTCTACGGATAATTTAGCAACTATACTTCATTGGTTATTTAATGGGAAGTTGAATCGTTTATGAAGAACAGTTCAATATCGTGAGATCAGGATGAATAAGATAATTTATATACACACCTATTATCGCACATTTGATGTATGGATCAACCTGATTTTTGAATTGTCATATTTATTTTTTTACGGTCTTACTTTCATTAGTGCTTACTTTGATATTTAGAAATTGGTTAACAATTTGAAGTCAGGACAATAATCTCTGCATGTTTTTGTCACTTCTATTATCTCTTTGAGCAGATCCACGCTTGACGGACTATGACACATTGCTTCAGAATCTTCAAGATTTAAAGGCTGGAAAGTCAGCTCAGGTTCCAATCTATGATTTCAAGTCCAGTTCTCGTATAGGATACAGGTAAGTTCCCAGCCATCTTGTATGTCAGCGCACTTTAAAATATGTTTCTTTGAATTGAGAAAACTCCTGAGATACAAGTCAGGGATCATTTTTTCTGAAGGCAAAAAAAACAACAAGAAGAAGCTTTATTCCATTACATGGCATCGGCTACCCAATGCTATTGTGTTCTATTGACAACCAAATCTTTAGGTAGGTTATTAACCAAAAGGCTCCATTCAATGATATCATTGAGTGTTCTCCTCAACCTTCCTCTACCCTTTTTAAAAAGACTCCAAATTGTTTGATCTACCTTTCTCACTAGCACAATGCATGAGCGTGCATGGGTACCATGTTGTGATGAAAATATCAAGTTTATATCAAAGTTAACTCAAAATTGGCTTCAATTGAGTTGGCATATTAAGTTACTCTATTTTGGACTGAATGCCTTCAGCTTAACTGTTATGAAGAATCTAGGCAAACAGATTACCCAGTAAAGTTTCAGGAGAAAGATTCAACAGCACCTCTTTTAACTCCACTGTAAGAAAGGGATTTGATTACGCAGTGTTATCCTTATAAGAGAAGCTTAACTGATTCACTCCTCAAAGCAATAGCTAATCAACCAACAACGAGAAACAACTAACTACTTAGTTCTAACAACACGTAACAATTATTCCCCCTCTACAAAATTTTTTTACCTCAAGGATTATTATTATTCAGTTATTCTTCATTATTATTGCTTTTGGGTAATGATCTGATCGTCTCAAGTAGCATCTTCTGAGCTAGCATTTTCCCTTGCAACAGAACTTGAGTGACTGTCATGTAAGCTCTCTTAGCACCTTCATATACCTTGATAACAGGACAGTCGAAGTCCCAAGCTCCCGAATTGTGATCTTAGAGGGTATCTATGCTTTGAGTGAGAAGTTGCGACCACTACTGGACCTTCGTATATCTGTTACAGGTGGAATTCATTTTGACCTTGTCAAACGAGTTATACGTGACATTCAACGTGCTGGTCAACAACCTGCAGAAATCATTCATCAAATATCTGAGACGGTTTATTCCCTTTCTATTTCCATTTACTTTTTGGAAAGTTTTTATGTTTCCAGAAATTTTGAAATCCATTGGTTTGCAGGTATTTCCAATGTACAAGGTCTTTATTGAGCAAGATCTGCAGACAGCACATATCAAAATAACCAACAAGTTCAATCCATTTACTGGGTTCCGGAGTCCTACTTACATATTGAAAGTTAGTGCCTTGATATACATTATTTTATATTCCAATTTTCATTAAGGATAAAAAATAGTAGAAAGTCTTGTGATTTCTGATGCTTATGTCTGATACTGATGCTATAATAAGGATAAAATAATGATCAGTTGTGCTATTCATTGCAGTCAGCAAGGGATGTGACAGTTGAACAAATTAAAGGTGTTTTCTTTGAAGATTTTAAGGAAGCAAATGAGCAGATTTATGACATATATCTTCTACCACCGGGTGAAGATCCAGAAACTTGCCAATCTTATTTAAGGATGCGGAATAAGGAGGGGAAGTACTGTCTAATGTTTGAGGTTTGCTTTAAGTTTAGTTTCCATGTGCTTGTTCGAACTCCAGAAGGTCTTTTAATCTAGACCTTTTGCTGTGTACTTAAGATGGAATAACATATTTACTTTCAATTATAAGGTTCTGAAATGCTGTCTAATGTTCGTGGTTGGCATTTTCAATTTGAGTTCCTTGTTCTTATTTTAATTCCCAAAGCTGTTTGCTCTGGGCATTCAGTTGTGATTATCATGTGATGCATAGGAAAGGAGTCTTGTGAACTTGTCTGCAAGATATGAAGCATGGATGCCTAGAAAAAGACTTTGCTGTCCACATTGTTTTTGTCATTGTCCATTCATCTTATGCCCCATTTGGTCTGTGGAAGAGATTTTGATGGAGGTAGAAATGCTAGTGGAAGTGGGTTAAAAGTTTGATTGGCATACCCATACAACAACAACAACAACAACAAGCCTTATCCCACTAGGTGGGGTCGGCTACATGAATCACACGACGCCATCGTGCTCTGTCAACAACCCAATCCTTAGATATGTTGTTGATTAGGAGGTCTCGTTCAATGACCTCATTCAGCGTTCTTCTCGGTCTTCCCCTGCCTCTTTTTATGGGACTCCATCTTGTTTGATCCACCCTCCTCACCGGGGCCTCCAAAGGCCTTCTCTGCACATGTCCAAACCATCTTAAGCGATTTTCAACCATTTTCTCTTGGATAGGTGCCACACCGACTCTTGTCCTGATCTTTTCATTTCGAATCCTATCTTTTCTTGTATGACCACACATCCATCTCAACATCCTCATTTCTGCTACTCCGACTTTGTGCTCTTGTTTTCCCTTTATTGCCCAACATTCACTACCATACA
Organism: Neltuma alba; assembly: GCF_004799145.2. Classification (NCBI taxonomy): domain Eukaryota; kingdom Viridiplantae; phylum Streptophyta; class Magnoliopsida; order Fabales; family Fabaceae; genus Neltuma; species Neltuma alba. The sequence goes on along the minus strand of NW_021636554.1, from coordinate 67,845 downwards.
TCATAGCTGGTCTTATAGCAGTCCGATAAAATTTTCCTTTAAGTTTCTCAGGTACCTTCTTATCGCAAATAACTCCGGTAGCTTTCCTCCACTTTAACCAGCCAGATTGGCATACCCATAAAGCTCATAATTTCTAATCATTGTGTCGATTCATAATATCAAAAAGACCTATATGCCCTTGACTAAAAAAACCCTACTCACCCTCCCAAACAACCAAAGTGGTGTTGTTACCCACCGTAGCCACTGGCCACCACAGAAACAACCATAACCTTCCATTTTTGCGCAACTTTTGGTCATCAACAGGCATTGAGACATAGAGGTATCATTCATGTTGAATCTGGTTTCACATTACTAGAGAAGAAGAAAAGAGAAGGACGATGAGGACTTGATTGAATAGAGAAGATGACTTGAGCATGATAGCGAGGGAGAAGACGAAATTGGAGATGAGAAGATGAGATCTAGTGGTGAGTGATGAGTGGTGGAGGGAGGAAGGAGATGAGATCTAGTGGTGAGCAAGAAGCCATGGAGGAAGGGATGATATGAAATCTAGTGGTGAGCGAGGAGCCATGGATGAAGGGAGGACTGGAGGAGATAGGATATGGTGGTGAGTGAGGAGCCATAAAGGAAGGGAGAAGATGATGTCTAGTGGTGAACAAGGAGCCATTGAGGAAGGGAGAAGATGAGATTGAAAGGAATGCTGGAGGGGAAGGCTGTGAGCATTGGAGGTGGACATCGAAGGGGGAGGATAGGTCATACAGGAGAGGGAGGCTATTTGAGGGAGAAGAGGAAGAAATATGGTTATAACTCTAATGGGAAAGATTGTCAATTGATAAAATAATTGAGAATACAGTGGTCATAAAATCTCAGTTCCATGAAACTCATCTAAGTTCCATTGGGGTACCCAAGGAAACCACTTGCCTCAAATTTGATGGAACCTACTTCTCTATGAACCCACTTCACACATGCCAGACACACAAAATAATGGGTTCCACTTCCAATTCCACTCCCCTCCCTTAAATTCACTACTACCAAATGGGGCATTAGGCTGCATGTAAGAAGGATGCTTTGTTTTCTTAAGCATGAGGTCTCGAGTTTGAGTTTGAGTCCATGTAAATGCAAAAAAAACACCTTTGGAAGAGCTACCCCTAACTGGCTCAACAATGTTTGAATCTGACCTAGCTAGATAGCCATATCAAAAAGAAGGATGCCTTGTTTTTACAGGGGAGGGAGATAAATCCAAGATGCACCCCTCTTATACGCTGGGTTTTTTTAGCAGCGACTTTCTTCTTGAGTAACCTGTTTAAAGTTCTTGGAAAGTTTTGGGAGTGCCCAAAGACCTAGAAGAAATTTCTGTGTTTCCCATATTTAAATGAGTATAGGAGGCCAAGAGCTCGTGTATGCTGTCCTCTTCATATTTGGTTGGAGAGGAATGATTGCATTTTTAAGGGGATCTATTTGCCCTTGCATATGCTATAAGATTAGGTCATGCTTACTGCCTTTGGTGTTCAGCTCATGGATTGTTAGGAAAGACACTGTCTCTGATAATGCAGAGTGGTTTGTCAGCTTTGTTATTTCTTTTTGCTGTTTTGTCTCTTTCTTTCATTCTATTTGGATCTCATTCTTTTATTTCTAATGACAATTCATTTTCCTATTTGAAGAAAATTAGAAAAACTAATTGATAGCTTATAACTTTTCAGGAATCGGTGACGGATAGTCCATTTGTCATTTCACCAAGAATAACTTTTGAGGTTAGTGTGCGGCTCCTTGGTGGCCTGATGGCCCTGGGATACACAATAGCTACCATTCTAAAAAGAAACAGCCATGTATTCTCTGATGATAGGGTGTCTGTGAAACTAGATTGGCTTGAGCAACTTAATCGACAATATGTTCAGGTACTGCTATAGCAAGTGTATCCTTCTATTTTATCACTGTTGAAAGCTTTCACTGGATTTCATATCTGTTGAAATCGCTAGGATTTGTCAGATATATTCCTTCAGTGCATTGCATTCTTTATGGGTTTTGTGTAATGCATTCTCTGATGAAATTTGTGGAAGCTAAGATAAAACCTTTCATTTTTATGCATTCCTGGACGTAAATGAGTATGTTTCTAATTGGTAATTAGCTTTGCAACACCATTTCATATTAAATTTCACAAATAGATCAAGCTGTTCGGGTTCCAGCATTTGAACTAAAGATAGAGAAATGTAAAATTGATATTCAAGAAATCTGAGAGTTCAAATACATTCTGTTCGTCTTCTGTTCCCCTTTCGTCATTGATGCTATGGCCTGGTTTTTAAAGAAGATGTTATCTGATAAATAAGTGTTAGTTTTAACTGTTGTTTATCCTGATAGTTCTTGGAAATATAAGGATAAAAAACATTACAGATGAATAGTTTATTTATCAGATAAGTAGAGGAAGACCTAGAGGGACACTCAAGGAAGTCATTGAATGGGATCTTTTGGTAGATGGTATATTTAAAGAATTCGATGTTGATATAATACATTGACATAATGCGATCCATGTAGTCAATCTCATATATAATGGGATGAGGCTTGGTGTTGTTGTTCTTGCATTATTTGGTTTGTAATTACTATTAGTCCTTCTGATATGTGAGTAGTGAAACAATGAACAGGTGCAAGGAAAAGATCGCTCAATTGTCAAATGCATTGCCCAGCAGCTCGGCATGGAGGGTTCCTATATAGCTCGTACGTACATTGAACAAATACAACTGGAAAAGATTGTAGATGAGGTTATGGTATGACATTTTCTCATCTGCTAATGTCGTGTTCCTTGTCAATGCTCTCTGTCTAACTATTCCACAGGCCCTTCCAGATGATTTAAAAACAAATCTTGGCCTTGATGAGGATATGGTGTCTAGCCCCAAAGAAGCACTTTCTAAAGCCTTTGCGGATAGGATTCCTGCAAAAAAAACGCACATGAGGTGGAAATTTCTGTACTTTTTATTTATTTTCTGAGATCAAAACATTATTGACACTGGCATGAATAATGCACTCATGTTCTTGTAATTTAATAAGCAGGTAAGTGGTTATACATGTCTATAATTTTAGGATGTAAGGTATTTTCATTAACCATGTTTGGTAACAAGTAACATAAGTTCAGAGAGTTCTGCTTGTAATGGTCATTATGGAAAATGGAAGTTATGTGATGCATCAATTGCATTACACTTCGTAGCCGTTGTGTTGTTTTTTTGGGAGAAGCACTTTCCTGTAGTTCAAGAGTTCCGCTTCTTGATTGAACTATGGTGGAAAAGATGTGTATTAGTGTTCAATAAAAATCTATATTAAATTTTGAAGTAAGAGGAAGGTGTATGGGAGTTCTGTTAAATTTGCTCGTAGAAAGGTGTCTATCTTATACTACGTGAAAGCAAGTATATTTTGGCCTTATCTAATAGATGGACTAATGACTAATGGACATCTTCAACAGTGGTATGTCCCATTCGTATACAAGCCAAAGGGACAAAAATCTACTCAAACATACTCGATATGGTGCCAGCAACAAAGGGTTCGGTGAAAGAAATCCAGATTCCTCCATAGCGCTAACAAATGAGGTAAATACATATAAAATAATTACTTCTGAACATGTTGCAGTTGATCTGAATTTTCACTTGTCTGTCTGTATATTATTCTATTTTTTTCTTGCATCACTCTCTTAATACATGGCATGGGGCCTTGACACAGCTTTCAGAACAAATTTCTTCCCTCAACGATAGAATGGATGAGTTTACAAGTCGTATTGAAGAGCTGAATTCCAAGTTAAATAAAAATTCTCCAAGCCAACAAACCGCCACACTCCAAGCTGAAGTCTGCAATGGTTCTGCTCCCACCTCTCACTTCATAACTCGTTTGGAAAGTGGTTCTCTAGCTGGATCTATTATGAAGTCCTCATCTTCATTGCAATTAGCTAAGGAGTCACCTTTAACGGATGAGGTATTCTTGCTGATTTTATATGATATTGTGGCCCTTAAAGATAATTTTCTGACACTGCATTTTCTTGTGAGATTAAAGTTAGATGGTTTCTCTTATGAATGAAACCAGAAAAATTTCTCATGAGGTAAAATGTGTCTAATTTGGGTGAAGCAATGCGATGCCTGACGGAACTATAAACTCAGTCGAGTAATAAAAGGAGTGGCCTATAATAAAGTGTTCTCCTATCCATTTATGCCTGATTAGGTAAATGAACTTAAAATGTAGCAACCTTCAGATGTTTCTGGTTGACATATAGATTAGTGGCTCTAACTGATTGTCCCTGAATGGGATTGTATCAGCTGTTACTGCAAGTTCAGATGTTTCTGGTTGACATATAGATTGGTGGCTCTAACTGATTGTCCCTGGATGGGATCGTATCAGCTGTTACTGCGAGTCCCTTTCTTTCAAATGCCCACCAGTTTTTTTCTAGTTTTTATTGCATAGAATTTGTTCTTGACTTTTTCTTTCAAAAAATTAAGTTATTCTCAGCTGTTAGAATGTGCTGGTGTGACGAAGATTCCTGTAATCACTTCATATTGGATGGAGCTTAAATAAAGTTCTCCAGATGGTTGCTATGGGATTCTCCAGTAAAATTACGCTTGCATATTGTACTATCAATCTCACACTGGCGACTCTTCAATGCAAGTTTCTTCATATCACCATGTCATACTTCTGTTGAACAACTCTAATGAATATGCTTTAAGTACCTTTAAGCCAGAGTCTGTCTCGAGACGACACGTTATGTTGTGTGTCATGTTCCTATGTCTTATCTCTAAATAATATACACACTTTTCAAGTTTATTATTTGATTTGGTGAGGCTACTGTTTGTTCTCAGATATTGGGTATTGCAAAAGGGCAGCGCCATATCATGCAGAAAGTAGACAACCTCAATAGCCTTCTCCTTGGAATTGGAAACATGGGAGCAAGGTCTCACCAAGCAAGAGCCAACAGGACAAGCATGGCTTCTTCTGCATCAGAATCTACTTCAGTCCGTGCCCTGCTTGCTATCACTTTTGGTTGTGTTGGGTTATTCATGGTGAAGGGCTTGATGTCTAGAACTTGATTCTTCTACACATTCTCAAGCTCCTGCTATTACTATTACTGCTATTATTACTAAGATATATATGGTTGTATGGCAAAATCTTCTGCTTGGTCAGAATGGTGAGGTTGAAGCATTGGTAGTACAAAGATGAGGATGGAAGGAGTATGAGCTTTGAGGGGACGATGAGGGTTTTATGTCCACTGGAAATTTTGTTGATTCCATGGGACTTTTCTAAATTTTAGTTTATAACATTCCCACTGTCTAATAGAAAAGAAAATAGAATTTTGTTTTACTTTAAATGATATGTTCTTGTGTGATTCTCCATTGCTGAAAATAACTTAGATCTTTTAGAGAGAGAAAATCTTTTCTATGTATAATGTGAAATACACACACACACATAGAGGTTTACTACTCATAGGATATGTCTAAAGTAAAAGTGGTAATTACATAAATAAAATAAAATTATGCATAAAATTAACTTTCTCCCTTTTTGTTCTCTCTTTTTTCTGTAAAATTTCATAGAGCTCTTGAATAAAGAAATAATAAATAAATAGTTATAATACCCTAATAATAATAAATAAAGATGTAATATTGTATATAATAGTTTTATATAAAAGAAAAATCATCTTCAACCAACACCAAATGGGCCAAGAAAAAATCGTAAAAAAAACTGCTGAAATAAAAAACTTATAAATAGAAACCCGTTACAATATTAGTGTTGGTTTTTGATAATAATAGTATGACTTTTGATAATAATTTTTATAAGCGAGTTTTGGTAGTTTTTTTTTGCAATTTTTCCTTAAAACAATGCGGATCGTTATGAAATATAAAAATGCTAATAAACTATATTATTTATGAATCACATTACTTTAGCAATAAATATTAGGCCTGCCATTTTGCGGTTTTGTCTAGGAAAAATAATTTTGAAAAACTAAAACCAGAAGTTAATTATGTTAAGGAACCAAGAATTTTTTTTAAACTACTCTTATAGATCTAAGTTTTTTTCTTGTAAAAATAAAATAAAATAAAATAAATTGTGATGACGGAATTACCCTTAATAACTTATGCCACTGGCAAGCGATAGATTCCTGAGTGGGACTTGTAAATTTGCATTCTTTTGAGTGCTAAATACATAAGCTTAACTTTATACGTTTGTTCTCTCTACAACTATTTAGTACTCTCTTGGTCAAAAAAATGATCGGTAAAATTTGCTTATTTGTTTTTGCAAAGAATGATCTCGGTCATTCAAAACAATTTTAGAAATCTACGATCCTTCCGCATAAATGATCTTTCATTTTGATATTTCTGCATAATTTTCGCTTTTGTTTTTGCTTTATTCGGATCAAATTCAGAAAGAACAACCAGCGACGAAGAAGTAAAACGGCTGGGATGCCAACTAGCTTTTTTTTTTTTGGGACCCCCTGTGACACTTTCTTGTCCCATTTTTAACGCTGGGGTCTCTGGGCACCGAACCGAAAGAATTCTTCCTAAACCAGTAAACCTTATCTTCCCTTCAAACGACGGGAAAGTGATTATTGATTTTTTCCGGTAAAAGAAGATCGCAAAATTGTGTTCAGCTTCAGCAGCTTCATTCTGGGTATGATTCTTTATCTTTGCGCTTTCTGGTGCGTTTTTCGATGCATTATATTCCAAATCGATTGGAATTGAATTATGGGCTTCTTTTAAATATGAGATCTTGCTTCGTTGAAATGACTTGTGGTCTCTCTCTGTTTTGTATTCAAGCAGAATTTACCCGAATTCTCATTGTTGGTCATTCGTTCGTTTGGACAATGAGAGGAAATATATTTATTTAGTAGAATCAAGGATAATTAATTCCGCCGCCCCTGAGGGTGTGGGGGGTCGGTTTTCTTTCTTGATAGATAATCCACCGTTATAAAAGAGAGGGTTAGTGATATGAGGGATCCTGTACACAAATTTGCGGGAAAATACAGTTTAGTTTTTTTGTCTCTTATAATTTTGTACTTATGAACTATTTTCTGTTTTTCTTTATATGGATTAACTGAAGCACTCAAATGGGCGATTTTTGGGGTCCTGATTTGATAAGTGATCTTCCTCAAAGTATTATAGAGAGTATTCTGGTAAGATTGCCGATAAGAGATGCCGTTAGAACAAGCATTTTGTCGAGTAAATGGAGGTACAAATGGAATGGCATCACTAAAATTGTGATTGATGAAAAATGTGTTCCTTCCGGTAATGATCCAACTATTGTTGAGAAAAGCCTTATAAAGTTCGTCAACCAGCTGCTCTTTCTTCACCAAGGTCCAATACATAAGTTTCAAATCACGAATTCATACTTGCAGAGCTGCCCAGAAATAGATCAGTGGGTTCTTTTTCTTTCAAGGAATGATTTAAAAGAATTGGTTCTGGAATTAGGTGAAGGTGAATGGTTTAGAATACCATCATGTCTTTTCAATTGTAAGAAATTGACTCGCTTGGAGCTCTTCCGCTGTGAGTTGGAACTTCCTCTTACCTTTAAAGGATTTTTGTGTTTAAAGACTCTCATCCTTCATCAAGTTCTGATATCTCCTGAAGCAATTGAGAGTCTTATTTCCAGTTGCTCACTTTTGGAGAGTTTATCACTGTCATACTTTGATAGTTTAGCTCTCACTATTCATGCCCCAAATCTCCTATACTTGTATCTTGAAGGTGAATTTAAGGATCTATGTCTTGAAGACACCCCACTTCTGGTTGATATATCTGTTGCTATGTATATGACTGACGACATTGCTGAGCACTTTGAGCAAAGTTCAAGTTGCAATTTTACCAAGTTTCTAGGTGGTGTGCCTAATCTTGAGAGGCTCGCTGGGCATATCTACTTTACAAAGGTAACGTTTTGTTTTTATCTGTTTGTTGAGTTAGTCCAAGTTCATTTTGCTTGGAGTTTCAGCCACGCAAAATAATTTCAGTGTCGATATGGCCAAAACTCTTTCTTATTGCTTTTCCAACATTCTTGAAGTATTTGAGCATAGGCAATGATCCAGGAAAGCTACCAGTAACATATCGCAATTTAGAGACTGTTGAATTATATCAAGTAAGTTTTGAGGATATGAAAGAGATACTTGTGGTCCTTCGCCTTATTACAAGCTCTCCCAATCTAAAAGAGCTTCAAATTTCAGTAAGTCCTTGTATATATATGATGCTAAGAAGCATTTACACTAACCTGCATATGAGATACGGCATAGGCATAGACATCGTGACATGACAGTTTTAGGTGTGATGTATGGATAAAGTGTTGCATCTTGTGTTAATGTCCATGATTCATTGATGTGAAGGCATTCTTTTGTTTCTACATAGTAATAATGTAAAGCTCTTAGCCTTTCATACATTTTAGAGTTCATGACTATCCAATTCTTGCTTTTGTAGGGTTCATCAAACACACCACCTGCAACGGATGCTCCGGATTTGGATTTTTGGAGTGAGGAATGCCCTTCAGATTGTACACTTAAACAGCTTAAAGTTGTGAAGTTAACAGATATGTGTGGTGTACCGCATGAGATGGAATTAATCAAGTTTTTGCTTGCCAACTCACCTGTGCTTGAAACCATGAGCATTGTTCCCTGTATCTATGTAATGGAAAGTCAATTGAAAATGTTGATTGAGTTGGTGAGATTTCGACGAGCTTCTGCTCGCGCAGAAATCATTTTTGTTCGTGATTAGATTTGTATAGACCATCTTATCAAATGCATTCTTTCCCTCCCTTTCCCCATATATTGTCTTTATCTTTTCATCTATGCATTACTTTCTTGTGTTGCAAGTATCACCCTAAGGACTTGCCAGAATTTGATATTGATTCAATAGAGCTCAACGGAGGTGGTGTTCTTGCACTGTTAGATGCACTTGCAGATGCAGATTATCGTATTGTTGAAGGTGTTTCCAACTGCATATTTCACATGAAACTTTGCTTTGGATTGGCTTAATTTTTCAATAATAATTAGCAAGAACACTTCAGAATGAGGAACATTCATCGAATGGATATCTCACTAAAGCAAGCTTCAAAGAGCCTTTTCTACCTTTTCCCCCTCCCCTTTTGGAGGATTATCATTTCTTGCAAATTCCATGAATTGTCCGTGTTGACCTGGAACATCTGTCGTCTGGTTGCATATTTCTTGGGATAAAGAGACAGAGTTCAACAATCAGATTTATATCTCTCAGATTAGTAGATTACTGTAAAATCTGGTATAAATGTATGCGATGTATGAATATAAAATTACTAACCAAAAAAAAAAAAAAACAGATCAATGCGATTGAAAGGATTTTTTTTTTTTGGGTGAAGAAAAATTTTGAATTCCGATTGAAAAAATTTTGCTGAAAAATTATTCTCATTTGATAATATTTATATCTGAATTAGCCAATAATTTTGAATATTAAATTGCTACGAAAACAATATAGAGGAAATATAACTTGTGGTCTGTAAATTTTTACTTAATTATTGATTTGGCTTTTTTGAATTAAAATGATTTTGGTTCCCATGGTTCTTTGACCAAGAATGATTCTGTCCTATCACTTCCTTAATTCAATAAACTACAAAAACTAAGTTGTTTTGCATCAAAATTCAGCGACTGAATCGATAATTAAAAAAAATGGATATATTTTCTTAAAAAGGATCTCACACTATCTCCGATCCCTAATATAAAAGTTTAAAAAAAATTAGTTAAATTAATTATTTGTAATAAATATGTATTATCTTTCCTAAAATATCTTTGTTAATCATATACATTAGCTGGAACTACTATTTAATAAAATATTTAACATGTGCAATTATTACAAAAACTATTTTGAAAAAAATAGATAAACAAGAGACAAAGTGGATTGGGATATTATATTTAGAAACAAATTGAATGTCAAACTAACTTTTATATTAAGAACCGAGAGGTAGAGTTTCATAGACAATTTTCCATATTCTTTTTTTTTTTTAATTACATGGCAGTATTGTTACTTGGAAAAGAAACCCGTATTCTAATTAATATCCGTTGATAAAATATCGTTTGTCTCGCATCTCTAAATCAATAAACGCCTAAGAACTTGATTTCTATGAAGAATTGTCCAAAACATCTCAGCATCTGCATTCTAGTTAACAATTAACCAATACTACCTCTAATTTTTAATATAATACATAATTGACTAATTTGAAAAAATCAAGAAAACTAAAAAGTTATTTAATTATAGCATATGTTTTATGATCTTTTTAAAATACTTATGTGCATCATTATATTATATTTTAGTTTATAAGCCAAACAAATTAGTTTGGACAAAAACAATAAACATAATATTTTAATGTAATTTATTTAATTTTTTTAATCTATTTAAATTAGTGAACTAGGTATTGCATTAAGGACCAAAGGTAATAATATAAAACTGCTAAACGGCAGTGTAATTGTACAGTAAAGAAAAAGTGCAATAAGCAAATAGTTAACCGAGAAAAACAAATTTCAAAATGCTATGGACATTTGGTTTAGTAGAGAGAATACAAGGAGAAACCAATCCCAAGATCATTATCACTACAAATTAAAGGACCCACAAGGATGCCCATTTTTTTTCTACTTAATTAGATTCTTATTTATTATATATACTCATACGCCCAGAAAAACCTTGGCTCTAGGGGAATTTAGAATAACATAACACAATCATGACTCATCTATATGTGAGCGTCTGTACAGTCAGAAATTGACTTAACTCTTTAGAAGATGCTAAAATGATGCTAATGTACAACAGACTCATCATCTTGGTCCAGAAAGCTCCATTGCCTGTGCGAGCAATGAAGAGTCATCAGTAAGATCAGAGTATCTCTCTGAAGAAGAGAGTTCATTCCCTCTGCTTCTTGTTGATTCTGCTCTCTGTGAGGCTTCCCATTTCTCTGCAAGCCCATCTCCTTCAAGCATCCTAACCACTTCAGACATCTTTGGTCTATGACTTGGAAGATACTGAGTACACAGAAGAGCTACTTGAACTATTTCTTCAAGTTCAATTTTATCATAGTTATTTTTCAGGTCCTTGTCAATTAACAAGTCAAGCTTCTTATCCTGATGAACCTTCTTCACCTGCATTTAACAAGTTAAGAGCAGTTTAGTATTTATCATCAGATTTCTGAATTCCTTCACATATCATGATTTCTTATTTCAAGATTATTTGACTCACCCAGTCGAGAATAGCTCCTTTCTGGTTTACTGCTTTTCCAAATTCAAGAGCTCTCTGGCCTGAGATTAGTTCAAGAAGGAGGATTCCAAAGCCAAACACATCTGTTTTCTCAGAGGACTGGCCAGTTGAGAGATATTCTGGGGCTATGTGCCCAACAGTGCCTCTAACAGCTGTTGTCACATGAGACTCATGGTGATCCAAAAGCTTCGCTAACCCAAAATCGCCCACCACAGCTTCACAATCATCATCTAGCAAGATATTTGCAGCCTTCACGTCCCTGTGAATGATCTTGGGGTCACACTGCTCATGCAGATATAGCAAGCCCCTTGCAGCTCCTAAGGCTATCCTCTTTCTTGTTCCCCAGTCAAGAACAGGCTTGGCTGTAACATCAAAAATAGCAAACCAATTTTCAAACCTCATAAACCATAGTTTTCGTGTAACATCTGATACTAGGTGAAACACCACTTTAACTAAAAGGTTTTTAGCTGTGTTATAACCTCAAATATGATGGAAGTTCCATTTTTGTGACAGAAAACCCTGAAATAAGTGGATGTATAAGCAATGACTAGTGGTAAAAATCTACAATTACCTTTGAGACGGGAAGCAACACTACCATTGGACATGTAGGGATAAACCAAGAGTCTTTCAGTTGCTGTCATGCAAAATCCATAGAGGCGAAGGAGGTTCCGGTGCACGGCTAAGCTAATCATCTCGACTTCTGTCTGGAATTGGATCTCCCCTCCAATGGCATTACCATCTTTTAGCCTCTTCACTGCTATAATTGAACCATCAGAGAGGTACCCCTTGTACACATTCCCAAATCCTCCTTTGCCAATCAAGTTCTTGCCGCTGAAGTTATTTGTAGCAGCCTGAAGCTCTCTGAAATTGAACTTCTTGAGGTTTCCAAGGCAAATTTCTTCACGGTATTGTTCTGAAAAATTTGGCACAAGGATGTTTAAGTGGGGACAAATTGAAATTACGTGGCTGCCAAGTTGGCGTTATTAACTTGTTTTAGTTTCTAGTTTGTGATTTACTGACCACTGACGTCAAAGAAAATCTGTTTGTTGTATCTTTTTCTCCACCAAAGGACGAAACCAAACCCAACAATTAGTAGGCAGATGCAGCTTATGCTTGAAGCAAATGCCAAAGCAACTTTGTGATGTTTAGGTCTACCAGAGGATTGTGAATCTGGAGAAGCATTTCAAGAAACTATCTCAGAAACTTAGATCATGGAGATAAGAACATAGACAAAAGAGATAGATAAAGAAGCAGGAAACTTATTTGAAAATTAATTGATCACAACAGTGCTTTATGGTCTCAATTTGCAGAAGAAAACAGTAGTATTAAGCAGAAAAGTTAACGTCATTATGAACTCGAAGTTTTTTCCTTTTTGCAAAAAGAAAAAAAGATCTTTGTGGAACACTTGATTTGAAATAAGAAACAGTACTTTAGAAGAGGCATCATGTGGTATGAGAAGCGAAAACTATGATTACCTTGAGAATTATTTAAACTTGGAATTAAAAAATTATTTTGGGGAAAAAAAATCTTTGCCAGGCATTTGATTTGAAGTACGAAACAGAACTTTAGAAGAAGCATCATGAGGTATGAGAAGCAGAACTTTAGAAGAAACATCATGAGTATGAGAAGAAGAAACTATGATTACCTTGAGAAATATTCATGGAAGAAGAAAGTACAGAGGTTCTAAAGCAGTTTTGCTCAGTTCCAGTGGCACAAATCTGGGGATTGCCTACAATACTGTTTGAAAGAGATAAACATATTAGGGAAGCAATTAACAGTCTAACTTCATGCCCTCATAACAGGAAAATTAAAAAGAAACTAAATGTGTCAATGAGGAAAAAATAGAAGAGCTTACCTGAATGTTGTTGCATTTATTGTAGGTACAGGTCCGCTCAAGTTATTATAGGAAATATCCCTAAACATATTTCAGAAGCAGACAGAATATTAATCGGAGACAAAATTAGTAAGGTTAAGGAGCAAAAAAAACAAAGAAAGAAAAAAGGTATAAATAAGGTAAAACTTACAGAAAAGCAAGCTGGGTCATATTAGCCAAAGAGGATGGAATTTCTCCACTGAGACTGTTATTATTCAGCCGTCTGATTGCAATTCATTTTCCAATTATCAGAAACAGGAAGGAGAAATATAAAGCTATTATATATGTATCCTGTGCATTTTTTAACTTACAGGTAATGAAGACTGTTCATTTGAGAAAAACTATCAGGAAGTTGACCAGAAAAGGAATTATCAGAAAGATCAAGAGTTTCGAGCTTTTGGAGTCTCCCAAACTCAGAAGGAATCGTTCCTGATATATTGTTATCTTGCAAGAGCCTGCAAAAATATGTTATAAGATAAATTTCAAACTATATATCTTACTTTCTTCAACCATGGTTGATTATACGTTACTCACACAGTCCGTAGATTTGTCAAGTTTCCAATGCTTGGAGATAAAGTCCCTGATATGTTTTGGCTTGGAATTCCACTGAGGAAAAGAAAGGGCAAAGTCTTTAAGAAGAAAATACCATAAAAACTACGATTTCTTCGTCTGATTTAGAGTGTTCAAGCTTGACTTACAGAGCAATGACAAAATGATCAGGAGAACAAGTGACCATTGCCCAGCTACAGGGATCCACAGCATCTCTATCCCAGTTATAAAGTGCAGCATGAGGATCCACCAAAGCAGCTTTAATCCCCATCAGAGCTTGCACTGTAATCTCCTAAAGATTAGTTCTTATGTGTTCAAACACTCTTCTGTAATTATGAAACGACCATTCCCAGTTTCTTAACTTACCTTCAAAGTTTACCCCTTTAGGAGAAAGCAAACCAGATACAGAACTCCACAAGGAGAACAGAGATAAACAAAAGAAACCCATATCTCCTCTCTTCTCCATTTGGGTTAAAGAAACTTGTTCTCTTCTCAGAACAAAAGAAACTCAAAAGGTTCAAGATAAATCAAGCACAAGTGAAGTAAGCAACTAAAGGGGAGGAGTTGAAAGAATCAAGAGCAAGAAAATTATGGGGATTTGGTTGTGTTCACACTCTTCTTGTGCCAGATTTCAAACAGAGCCAGGTACTGATAGGAAAGAGAGACTGAAAAAAGGACAGAACTAAGCATGCCTTGCCTGCCAGTGAGTTCAGCAAAGTTACCAAAGAATGTGTGTGTGTATATAAAAGCAAAAGGGACACTGTAAATCCATTCTAGATATATGCAAAAGATGATTGAGAAAAAATAGAAATTCCTTCAACCATGCAATGATCTAGAGAGGGAAAAAAAAAAAAAGAAGATAGTTTATTCAATTTATTTCCCTTGATTATAATATAAATTAAAGCAAGTGAAGTATTATCTGTTAAGCACCGCAAAAGGCTGGTACATTGGAGCTTGATTAAAATTGACCGAGTGGATCAAAGAGAAAGCTCTCTCTTTCTGCAAGGAGGAGAGAGAGAGAGAGAGATAACTAAGTGGGTCCCAAATTATTCTCTTAATTCATCTTAAAACAGCCTTATTGTAGGTAAATCATCCAATAATTGCATCTAAAAACAACTGTGTCAGTGACTTAAAAATCACTTAAATTATTGCTTTAAGTTGTGTCAGGTTACAGTAAGTATTAGAATCAGACATTCCCTGAGGGAGGCCATTATCTTTTAGCAAGTACCAAATTCCACTATCTTTGGTTTTATTCAATTATTATAAGGGAAAAGTGGAGAATCCCGAGGGATTGATGATCTCAAAGGGGATAATTATAGGTCCTCGTGAGAAAGATCTTTGTTGTGTCAAATTTGTGAATATAAATAAATAATGTCCGCCACAGATTAGGGTGGGTTTGGTCTCTTGACGTTCAAATTAGTCACAGCTTGGAGGATTTGCTTTATTGATTCTAATAAATCACTCATTTTGTCTCCAAATAATCACTTTCAAGGCAACAGTTGGATTATATATAATTAATTATTAAAGAAAAAGCTCAAAAGCAGAGTCTACTTTAAAAAGCAAAAGCTGTAATCTCTCTGTTTGTCTCTTTGAAGCAGCGCTCTTGGGGGATAGATTGAGAGCTTCCCACTAACTGTGCCGTCCCATTAAGGACATAGGCCTTCTTTTTGACTCACATCATTGTAGGATAAGGATTTTTTTGGCTCATTCCTATCAACCATTGGATTTATGTATTATTTATGTAGCTAACCTATCATATTATCATTGTTGTTGTTCTTATTATTATTTGTTAGGAATGATTAATATGTAAGTGCCTATGATTTTATCTCATTTATCCACATTCAAATTAATTCTAATAAACACCCAGTTGGATCTAATAATGTTTGAATCTAATGATGTCCAGTAAATAGATCAAAAAATAATATATGATAAGCTTAGAAAGTACTATCCATGTCCTAATTAAAAGGCTTCATTTATAGTTTATAAATAAGGTCTTATAATTAGAACTGAAAACAATAATATTTATGATTGATGAAACTGTAAGGAGTCAATAAAACAACTATAGGTCCTCAATCAAAAATTAAATGAATCTATAAAAACTAACAAATTAATTTTTTTCTTAATAGTATTATTATTGTGTGTGTCTTAATAGCCCATTTGCAGGGAGAAATTTATTTTGTAAATGCACCGAGCTTTAGAATGCACAGAAAAGTGATGGCAAAAGTTATTCTATTTTTTATATGTATCATACTACATTCGCTTTAAGAAAAAATAAATTTTTTGGTTGTACCATTTTGATTTGATTGTAATTTAATTTCTAAATTTTAATTTGATAAAACTTAATTTTTGTAATTTTAACTCAGTTATAACTCGATAAATTTAAACACTGAGTTTATTTAGTCTGTTAAAACTCACAACTTCCTTTATAAGAAGATGCGGGGGGTATGATTCAATCAAAAGTTTTTTAGGGAAAAAAAATAAAAACAAAGCACACGTGCATGCACGAACACAATCCAAACTCTGTTCCCCCCCCCCCCCCTGCCAATGCACAATTTAAGCCAGTTAAATCTGACTTGAATGAAGAATGAATCTTTCCCATAGTACTTAATTGAGTTATCCCTCTTTCTCAACTTAACCTTAGCTAAAGTGAACGTGAAATAATTTTTTCCAACTCACTTTTTTTTTTTTAATCTTTTCGTTTGGTCCTTTCCTTGTATGGGAGAATCCCCCAAAAAAAAAAGTTTAAAACTGTTAAATAAGAAATTTCTACTCCAGGCCTAAAAAAATAAAATTTATACAAAAATATTTTGTTATTTACAAGCATAATATTATCAAAACCTATTAAAGTATTGTTATCAAACTTGATTTAGGATTTAGTAATTTCAAATTTCTTATCGTGAAATATTTTCCTATAGTTATTTTTTTGTTTAAACTTTAAATCTAATTGAAAGAATTATTCATTTTTTCATAAATGATGCATCAGTCAACGTTATTATTGTAATATTCTGGTTCATGCATCATGCAATCATTGTTGGCTTTATCTAAGTTAGAATTTGTTTTGGGTAGGGGGGAAAATATATATATATATATATATATGCACACACATTACTTCGTCTTCTTAATATAGGAGTTATTTAATTAATTTGAGTAGATTAAAAAAAGTTAGTTAAGTCAATTATTTATAATAAATATAAGTTAATTTTTCTAAAATATTTTTTTATCATAATTATCTCAAAGTACCCTAGACAAACTTGGAGAACAGAATAGGACTAAATTTAATTCTTAACTAATTTTTATATTAGGAACAGAAGGTAGTCTAAATATTTTGTGTGCCGGCAACTTGAGAACATGCGAACGTATTTTCATTACATCACCCACAGTTTTCCCAAAATGTCCCAACAATTCAAAATGTCTAGGCTAATTTATGTATTCAGATTAAAAATTTAAGAAATTGCCCTAATTAAATCCATAGATTGAAGTGTTCATGTGAATAATAATGAAAAAATACCTGAAAATTGCTAAGTTAAATTAGTGTAGATAAATTATAAAATCTCAGATCAGATATATTTTATTATTTTTAAATTATTTTAAAATGACATAAATACCTTC
Source organism: Neltuma alba (assembly GCF_004799145.2). Classification (NCBI taxonomy): domain Eukaryota; kingdom Viridiplantae; phylum Streptophyta; class Magnoliopsida; order Fabales; family Fabaceae; genus Neltuma; species Neltuma alba. Next base: position 50,610 of record NW_021636554.1, on the reverse strand, counting down.
ACATTTAAAAAAATTTCAAAATAATAGAAGAAATTTGGATTTTAAAATTGACCCAACTAATTTGTTATTCAACATTTTTAGGATTTTTTTAATAATAAATAATATATATAGGTCAAAGCTGAAACCACTTTTCCTTTTATAAGGGCTTCCCATGAATAGTGCCTCCTCTGACTGATTGCCCCCTCGGTGCACGAGCAAGGTAGGTCCCACCCACTTTTCTACCATTTATCTTTTTATCGGATTTTATTATAAACGATTAATTGTTTCTAAATAAGAAAATAAAACATTGTTGCAATTATGAGCAATAAAAGAATCTCATTTTTCGCTAATTAAAGTACTGCGATGGTCCCATGCCAGATGAAAGGAAAAAGAAGTGCTGAAAAAGCTCTTCTTCCTTTGGATTCCTAAGAAAAAAGAGGAAAAGGCTCGTTTAATACCCTAATTAAAAGGCATGGTTTGACTCAAAATTATCATATTACCGTTATATACTTTTGAAAAAACCGAAAATACTTCACATAATCCCAAAACAAAACCCAAAAAAAAAAAGCTTTTTTTGGGGGGGGGGGGAAGCCTTGCTTTGTTAAACAGACACAAAACAGAAACGAGTCCTGAAAGGTGAAGAAGTTAAATTTTCAGTCAAAGCAATGGATTACAAGCAGATGGGAAGTTGACCGTATGACCATAACTAACCAAATGATCGGGAAATCATTATCCCTTAATCTCCTCTCTTATGTGTGGGACCCCCACAATGATCATTTTGTGCGTTGTGCCAACCAACCCACTAATTCATTATTATTATTGCTACTATTGTGCCTTTGGCCCTTTCCTCTTTTACAAAAAGAGCATCATATAAGCTCCCAAATTTCTTCACTATTCATTCCCTAGAATAAAAATAACTATAGCCATTTAAACATTATATCTCAAGTTTGAATTCATAACAATACCAAAAAAAGGATATTACGAAATTATTTGGATTGATATTTTAGAAATAATTTTTCAGCAGTATTCCAAATAAATACGTAAAAGGAGTTTTATTTAAATTTGGGCGAAACCACTTCTTCGATGAGATGAACTGATTTTAATTTGACATGTGGGGGCCACCACCATGAATCCATCATTATGTGATTACTTTGACCGAGGTCTCATCAGGAGATCCCATAGAACTCTTGAACTGGTTACCATCCAACAACATACGTACACACACACAGTCCTTGATTTGTCTTTTCATTATTTTCCTTTTCCTTGACAGGGTTTCCTCTATTTGACATCTTTTCCTATGGTACTATGTTAATACTGATCGATTATATGAACTTCTCTTTCTATGTACTTTTTTTCGGTCTTACATATAATTTCTAGCTTATAGTGCATCTGTATTATAACACAGTCACATGTATGTGTAATATGACAGGGAGATGTTTGTTTAGATATAATATAAGACCTCGTTTGATTTTTATTTTGGTTCTAAATATAAGATTCTAATTGACTTTGTCTCTCATATTTATTTATTTTTTCAAGATAATACTTCTAATAATGGTAGTTCTAACCAATAAACTTAACTAGTAAGAATATTTTAAGAAATACAATACTTATTTATTGCAAATAACTAACTTAACTTATTTTTTAAATTTATTTAAATTAGTCAACTAGCTCTTATATTTAGGACCGGGATAATATATGTGTTGTAGTTGTGACTATACTCTGAATGCATGACACATACAAATCAGTAGGCTTTAATCACAACTCATATGATGTACACACACATATACCGCAAATGGTGCCTCACTAAACGGAATTTTCACTGCAAAAAAATCTGACTCTCACGGTCTTCTTTTCAGCAGCTTTAACAAGAAATCGTTTTAATTATTGAATTACAATTTAATGTTATTAGTTTTTGTTAGACCATGAGATTTTTAGTCACGATTATTTAATTTGATCAGTGGTGTGATTCATTATTAAGTTTTAAATGCTAATGGAGTTTTTTCAGGTACATGGTTCAAAATTTAATGGAGTTTTGTGTACTTTAATATATATATATATATATACTCCTCCGGTCCTAATTATAAGACCCAATTGACTTATTTGAGGAGATTAAGGAAGTAAGTTAAATTGGTTATTTATAATAAATAAGTGTTGTTATTCCTAAAATATCCTTGCTAATTAAGTGTATTGGCTAAAACTATCATTATTAGAAGGATTATCTTAGAAAAAAATGCATAAATATAAGAGAAAAAATGGATTGGGTCTTATAATTAAGACCAAATAAAAAGTCAAATTGGGTCTTATAATAAGGACCGGAGGAGTATATATAGATCACGTTAGTCCAACAACAATTTTCTTCATTCATGATATTTAAATTTGTTTTGGCCAGCCATTCACAATATTTAAAGCCAATTGAGATCCTGTTTAAAGCTGCCGAACCTTTTTTTTCTCTCAATATTATATAAAGAAAAAACTTTTTGCATGGTAGAAATGATGGAAAGGGGAAAGATTTTGGGAATGTGATTCGAAGGGATATTGCCCTAAAAGAGCAGTATAAAGAAGGAAGAACAAATATTAGCAACTTTTAGCAGAATATTTAGATCACAAATGGAATATAAATCAATGGATCAACCTCATATATATAGCCAATTAATGCATGTCAAATACAAAAAAGAAAGAAGCTTTCTCTTTGTTAAACTTGTCACTGAGATTTGAGAGCCTTTAAATAAATTGAAAAGGGAAAAAAGGGAGAATATATTCTCAAGGCAAGACGAGGCTATCCCATTAAAGATAATAAGATATACCTCACATGCAGCCCACATATACATAGCGGTTTGCTACTTTTTTGCTGTCTAATTTCATTAGGCATATTCCATCATATTCTTCAACATATTCTACGGAGCAGGTAATATTTGACATAGTGAGAAGATCATGTACACTTTATTTAATGAGAAAAGAAATTGATTTTATATCACCAGCTGAGTTGAATTCATTGTACTTATCGTAGTATTAAAATCTAATTCAAATCCACCAATCATATTAGTGAATTAGACTCCTGAACAATCCAATCAAGTGCTTCAAATGAGGCTGATTGGGTTGGATTTTATTTTGTTCTTCTCATTGTTGAGTCTGAAATGACCTAGTTTTGAGTTTTTTTTAAATAATAGTTCATCAAATTTGTGTTTTAATAGTTCTATTTTATGGGATTATTTATGATTTATACATAAGTATTCTATTTACCTATGTATTAATAAATTTTTCTATTTAACTCTTATTTTTTAAGTTATATATATATATCTATGAATATTTTTATATATTTTAATTAATTAGTTTTTAAATCTTTGTCTTGATCGGTTTAATTTAATGATCAATATAATTTTCACCACATGATATTTATATAAACTCTATGTATTGGGGTGGGTATGAAATATTACCTCTGGTACTTAAAAGTAGATTATAAAATTAGTTAAATCAGTTATTTATAATAAATATGTTTTGTATTTCTTAAAATATTCTTATTAATCAATTGTATTAGTCAGAACTATCTTTTGACAAAACATTTAACATGTACAATTATTATAAAAATTATTTTTTAAAAAATAAATAAATATAAAAATAAAATAAATTAAAATCTTATATTTAAAATTAAATTAAATGTTAGGTTTTGTTTTTGTGTGTATGGCTGTATGGGATACCAAATTTGCCCTCTGCATGTGCCTTACCAAACCCCACAATCACGCGCTCCGAAGTACTATTGTCATGTGTAATTGTAGACGGAGGATAGAAAGTGAGAAGGTGATCTTCAGGTATACCCTACCAGCTTCTCCTATGAAGCTGCTCATTTCAGGCCAAAGAATCCTAAGCATTCCCTTTTCCCGATGTATATGGTATGCATATCGTCATACTGGCGACTAATTATACTCAATATTAGCTATTGGATATATCAGAGAATAATACGTACAATATTAAGATAATATAAGAGTGTTACATATATAGAAGCCATGATCAAGAAAAAACCCATTATATTAAAAGAGAATTATAATAATTCTCACATAAGAGAAACAATTGCTAAAAAATCCTAATAACAGTATGAGCAGTCTGTAATGACAAATCTTATAATGAAGAATGACAACCTCTAAAATTTGTTTTGTAATTTTTTTTCCTTATATAAGACTTGATTGTAATTCTCCCTTATATATAACATGTCCTTGTAAGTGCATTGCTTTGCATAAAGCATTTACGGCTCAATCACAAGCATCAAACAGTCAGAAGCCATTAATTCTTTGTTTATTTTAAGTTGATTAATAACAAGTGAGGTTTTTTTTTTTTTTTTGCGGATCATAAACAAAAGAATTACATTGTACTCCTCCGATCCTTAATATAGGATCCAATGCTTAAGTTGATTTTGGTCCTAAATAAAATATTCATTTCTCATATTTATCAATTTTCTCTAAATTATCCCTATGAATATTCTTTCAACTATAATCAAATAGAAGAAGGAAATGGTGTATTAAGAAAGATGATTATAGTGTTTTAGGAAAAATATGTCATTTTTCTTACAATTAACTAACTTATCTAACTTTCTTAATCTAATCAAATTAGTTAAATAGGTCTTATATTAAGAATCAGGGGCGTATCACACTTGTATGAGTGATTTTCTGCGAAGTTTTAATACAATTACTTTACAAGGTCACCAAAAAAAAAAAAAAAGAATTACTCGAACGGTCCCCGGAAGTCGCGATTTGTTGGAACAAGCAGCAAGAAAATGGAAATAACCAAAAAGGGATTGTGGCTGCTGGGATTCGAGCCCAGGTCTCCACGGCCACAACGTGGAATTCTTACCACTAAACTACAGCCACTTCGTTGGCAAGCTAATGATTTTTCAATTTCTAAATTTGACAAGTGTTAATCAAACACAATCAGATTTAAATATTAGAAAATGAAAAATACAATTATGTATATACACCTTGATTGTTATCAGGATACATCTAATTTTAGTTTTTATACTCAGTTATCGTAAAATATTAGAAGTTTGAAACCCTAGCTTACGAATAGTGTTAAATAATGTGTTCGCTCTACTATAAAAAATAAAAATATAAAATGATTTTCAGAAAATGTTACGAGTATTAAATAATTATTGACAAGAAGTAATGTCTACAAAATACTACCTCCGATCCGTAATATAAAACCCTATTTGACTTTTATTTTAGTCCTAAATATAAAACCCCAATCCACTTTGTCTCTCATATTTATACATTTTTTTTCCAAAGTAGCCCTTCTAATAATAAGAATTCTAGTCAATACACTTGATTAGTAAGGATATTTTGGGAAAGACAACACCTATTTAGGACAAATAACTAACTCAATTTATTTTCTTAATCTTCTCAAATTAGTCAACTGGCTCTTATAATTAGGACTGGAGGTAGTAAAATCTTAAAAATTGCTTCCTAAATTTAGTCTCTGGCAATGTAAACGCGTGAAAATTATTGGAATTTTTGTTGTCTTTTATGAAAAAAATAGATTCATCTAGAAAACTGTTTTTATTGGTTGTTCATTTATTTCAAAAATTATGCTGAGGAAATTCTGGACCTAGTTTCCCTATAGCTATTTAATTCTTAGTAAGTGACATCAGATTTTATACAAATCCTAATCTGACACAAATAATCAACTCTAAAAATGTCAAGCCTTTGTTCTGACCCCAAAAAAAAAAACAAAACACACACACACACACAACTAAAACATTTGTAGGCTTAAAAGTTGTGTCCGAACTCCAAAGGTTTGAAGAAAGCCCAAAACGTGGATTTGAATGAAATTTCAGGACACCACAGAGATATAAGTAGTCGAGAGAATGGACATAATTACTAAAAAAATCCTGACGGCAACAAAACAACACGTAATAATAAGTTTCAGTATAACAAATAATGACTGCTCACTTGTTATTAAAAATTTTTAATAATTATTTTCTTTCTTTGAAAGTTGAAACCTCATTGGAATTTTTCCTGCTAAAAATCCTTCAAGTTATGTATAGCTGACTGCTTTAAAATTGGGATAACCGTATCAAATCATGTTTTTGTTTGAACGGATTGCAATTAGTAAAAGTGACTTTTATCTCAAATAACTTTTGCACGTTAAAGTTGAGACAAGTTAATTTGCATAACATAATTTATGCTTGGATAAATTTTTATAAAAGCTTCAATTAGACAAAAATTTGTTTAAATATAATATATTAAAAAGTCATTTCAGAAGGTTTAAATCTGAAGAAAAATAAAAAAAATGGTTTCAACTTTAAAAATAGTTTTTTTCCAATAAAAAGTTAGTTACTTCATAGTTATATATCAAACATCATATGTTGAGCCAAAATAGCTTTTCACGACAGGGCAAACAAGCTCGAGCTAATAATTTATTAAATTTTTGGCCAAAAAATAATAATTTATTAAATTAGCACACGGTTCCAACCCAATGTCACACAATTCACATTCTCTCTTACAAGAAATTGTATCCCTCTCCCTTTCTTTTTCTGTTGATTCTTTAGCAAATACCATGGGAAAATACTACAAGCTCCGATCTTTAACATAAAAGTTAGTTTAGTTTTTAATTTGGTTTTAAATATAAGACCCCAATCCACTTTATCTCTCATATTTATTCAGTTTTTTCAAAGTAGCCCTTATAGTACTTGTATATATTAAAAGGTTCATCAAATGGTAGTTTTAACTAAAATACATGATTAGTAAGAATATCTTGAGAAAGACAATACATATTTATTACAAATAATTAACTTAACAAATTTACTCAGTCTGCTCAAATTAGTTAACTAGCTTTTATATTAAAAAACGGAAGTAATATTATGTGTGTGTGAACTATGAAGGAATAAAAGATGACAAGTCAGATTTGCCAATTATTTACCTATAAAAATATTTGCTAATTAGAATAATTTGATTAATTGATGGTCTGTCTTTCCACTCTTGCATATTTCTATTCTACCAAATGTAATGATAAGAAATATTCACATTTTATTTGAATACATACCAAACCAAGCTAAAAATAATATCATTGCATTTTCATTCTTATTCCATTCCGTTATTATTCATTCTATCATATCAAACAAATATAATTTAGTTAATTTTTGGGGGGTGGGACCAACTATAATCGATATAAAAACAATACACAAAGTTTAGTAACAAAAATAACCCAACTCTTATTCCAGCATTCCTACAGAACAATTCCAAAAGAAAAGGTGGTGGACAAAAAACCCAATTAAAAGGACACATTATGATGAGTACAAGCCCAAAAAGAAAAACTATCTTAAAAGACTAATAAAACAGAGCTTTTTACACTTATCAACTTCATAATATTTGTGAAATTTGTTAATACGAGATTTATAACAATATATCCCCTTTAAGAGCCGACATTCCAGCGGCTCCACACAACAGCATTTCACTCGACCTGTAGGTCAGAACCTTCGTGGATAGCTTTTTTTGTGAACATCAAGCTCTCAACGAAAATACCCATGTGATGAGTATAAGTTCAAAGGTAGAGCCTATCTCAAAAGACTAACCTGTTAAAAAGAAAAACCATTTTATACTTATAAACTCCACAATTCTTATGAGATTTCCTAATATGAAACTTAAAACACAGACAAGTTTGAGAGTAGTATTGGCAAGCCAATCAACAATCAGCTATCAAGTTAGACTCCATGGGGATCCATAATACAAAATGATTCGATATGTCTTTTATCAAATTATTACCTATAGTATTTAATATAAAAGCTGAAATAATTGAAATTGTCCTTTAATGAGAACCTCTTGCAATCAATATGAATAATTTGTAAAAAGATGAAAAACAAAATAGATTAAAGTCTTATATTTAATATTATATCTAACACTTCAGTCATATCTCATATTAAGGATTAGAAGTAGTGTTAAACTTTCAATACGAAGCCATGACATTTTTTCTAAATACATGCCCCCAAGTATTTCTTATCATATTCAAAGATCACATTTTTCAGTTCATTGTTAATAGTATAATGGATGGCTCTTTCGGTTGTCAATCCTTCCCTTTTTCTAGGTAAAAATTAATGCTTCTTTTGTTTAGATTTTTGTTCCTTAAACATTAAAAATATTACATAATTATATGAAAATTAAAAATAAAACATTCCCCTCTTTTTGCTATTTTGTGTAACTTTTTCTTTATATGAAATTGTCATGATATCATCATTATTTTCAATAGCATTGAATTTTGTTTAAAAAAAATTATTGGAAAGCAACATATCCGTTTCTTTTATGAAGCACTTTTGAGCATTTTCCTCCCAGCTAGACTAATTGACAACAAATTTCAATATCAATTAAGAAAGTTTAAGAAATAAGTATTCTCCCTCGTCTTATATATGAGAGTCAGTGTAAATTATATCACCAAATGGGTCTTAATATTTATGATCTATCAATTAACTCAAGTTTTACTGTTTTAGGGAAGGCCTTTAAAAACTTTGTATATTTTTTTAAAAAAGACTTTGACTACTACCTTCAGTCTTAATTATAAGAGCTAGTTGACTAATTTGAGGAGATTAAGAAAATAAGTTTAGTTAGTTATTTGTAATAAATATGTGTTGTCTTTCCTAAAATATCTTTGGTAATCAAGTTTATTGACTAGAACTACTATTATTAGAGGGACTATCTTGGGAAATAATGCATAAATATAAGAGACAAAGTGGATTATGATCTTATAATTAGGATCAAAATAAAAGTCAAATGAGGTCTTATATTAAAGATCGGAGGTAGTATTATTTTCAATGGCTTTCTTCTCAATAATCCAGTCAACTCTTATTATTGTAATATGATCACACGTTTAATATATTGATCAAATTTATCTATTTAAAAGAAGAAGAAAGAGAAGTATGAACTTTTGAATACTTGAACTAAAATAATTTATAAACATTTATTTTGTTTATTTACCTCAATAATTGCCTTAAAAAAGCTTTTAAAATAGTCCAGCACTCATATGATACATGACACAGTTGTTTAGGGGGTTTTTGGGCCACCAGCCCACCACATTTGTTTTGTATTGATGATATAAACAAAATAAATTATTTCAATATGACTAGTCTATTTTTAAAATTATGATAAACTATATATTGTCAAGAAAAATGTCATGTTCTCCGGTCAAAAAAAAAAAAGAAAAATGTCATGAGTTGTTTTTTTTTTTGGTTGCGAAACATGAGTTGTTGTTTGTTAAGTTAAAGAGGAAAAAATAATAACCACCGAGTGCTTGGATCAACTAGTTAGGGGATTGTTCCAACTTAACCAAAGATTATGGATTCGATTTTTTGGGCACGCAGCAGCGCAAGTGGTAGACCCATATGGGTCCTCCAATTCCCAACCCGGATTAATCTGGTTTGTGATTTCCTGAGGGGTTGACCAGGATACCGGGTGAAGCAATTCAAAAAAAAAAAAGAGGAAAAAATAAAACTTAATATATTATCTGTTAATTCTTTTTTTTATAGTATTTTTAAGGGAATAATTTTGTGGTCCCACATTTCTTAATCTCTCGAGTTCTTAATATAAGAGTTTAATTAACTTTTATTTTGATAATAAATATAAGACTTCAATCCGTTTTATCTTTCATATTTATCTTTTTTTTTAATGTAGTTCTTATATAATGATAGTTCTTAGCAAAAATATTTTAAGAAAAACAACACCTACTTATTATAAATAACTAATACAATTAGTTTTTAAATTAGTCAAATAGTTCTTAATATAATTAATAATTAACAATCTTTTGTAAAGAAAACTTGCAATAAATTTTTCATTATAGAATCTCAAAAGCAACTTTTGATGCTGTAAAGTATAAAGTGTAGTACTGTTAGTTCTCAAAGGGAAGATCAAAGGCCCCTTCCCTTCTCTCTTCGTTGTGGAATTGAGATTAAGATGGCGTCTAGGAGACGGGATTTAATTTGAACGGTCTCTCTCTCTCACAGGTAAGAGGCTAATAAGCTATTCAATGGCCAAAGACAAACCATTCATGGTAATTAATTATTCATTAATTAATGTAACAATGTAATTTAGTTTAATTATATCTTATTCCCCTGGTTGCCGTTGCTATCAGAGGAGAAGGACAAGGGCTAGTATCAAGTGTTGTTTGTTTACCCACTCTCCTTTTATTATTACTAGCTCCAGCTTTGCAGGGTTCCGATTCTGCCATTTTCCCTGGGCCTGCACCGCCTCTGCGGTTCGGAGAGGTATGAGACTTGTTTCTGCATTTTTTGTTTTCCCCCCTTTCTTTCATTCTGTTGGATTTGCAGACTTGTTAGCTTTCCTGATCTGTACGTTTCCCATTTCTTATTCTTCATAAAGATTGGCTTTTTCTACCTCTAGATCCGTTATAGTTTGATTTGGTCGGGTCCAATCTTCTTTAGTTTGGGAAATGTGCACGTTCAACGCAAACCAAAGTACTGGCCTTTTGTTTTTATATAAATCAGTTTGTGTTGTAGCAGGCTTGTCATCTCTGAAGTTATTTCAATTTGTCTTTTAACATACATTTTTATTTTCTGTAGTCTTTTGTTATTGATATCAAACAAATTCCCATAGCTATTCGTTTTCAAAGCTCTGCAGGTCGTGTAGAGGCTTAGTTGGTCTTTGAAGGAAAAGAATTTCAGGGTTTGTCTGAGATAATGGGTTATATTGGTGCTCATGGGGTGGCAGCTCTGCATAGATACAAATATAGTGGTGTAGATCATTCCTACCTCGCTAAATATGTTCTCCAGCCGTTCTGGAGTCGCTTTGTTACTCTCTTCCCTTTATGGATGCCGTGAGTACTTCCATCTTTGGAAATAATGTTATTATGACTTGCCTGTTTTATAGTAATAAATATTTGTTCACTTTCAGTATACTATATCATATTTTCTCAAGTTCTTTTATTGAATACCTTGTAATTGTTCAATATAACATTATTGTAATATACTGGCAAATAGTGTTGTCAGTTTGCGTAAACATGCATTCCAGAAGTGAAAATTAGCATCAGTATATCGTCAACCTTATTTATGATTCATTAATTTAGGGCCCCTCTGGTTTCAGGAATTTTCTTAATGTCTATGATATTTTTATTATAATTATTTAACATCAAATATCCTTTTCTTTTTGTGGTTTTCTAAGCTGGGATCCTAGGATATTTTTCATCCTTAAAATCACCTTTTTTATTTTATTTTATTCTATTCCATTCTTGTACCAAACAGATCCTTAGGATCCGGGTGTATAAAATTTAGGAATTAGTGTGGGTTTAGTTTCTGTTATTGAACTTCAAGCAGTTATTATTGCCGTTAGAGTAGTCCATGCTGAGAATAGACCGACAGATATTTGTATTTGGAAGGGCTGTTACTGAACTTTTTTGTTTAAATCCTCATTCTCCAGTTGTCTAAGATTAATAACATTAGGATGCGAATGACAATAACCTAACATTTGTGAGATTTAATAATTAATGACATCCAATAACTTTCTGTTCATATGATCTGTTGTTGGGAGCTAAAATGCTTGCAACTTGCCAAAATTCCACTTCCTCATTTTGACTAGAGACATGTTTAATCTGTTCTGGTTTTCAAATAAAAACACAGACAAACACAAATGTAAGAAGACAATATTTTTATTTACTCTTTGGTAGTAGTTTTGGTTAGACCTTACTGAGTGCCAGTTTAGTTTATGAGTTCTGGATTGCACTAACTTCTGCCCTTTTCTTGTATTTTCCCCATCTGTTGGCATATTGATAACCTGGGATTTGCAGTCCAAATATGGTACGTCTTTGTGAGTTCTCATTGTAGCATTAGTCCACAACTGTTTATTTTGACATCATGAACTTATCCTTGGCACTGATAATTCACTTGTTGTTGGTTACAGATAACTCTTACTGGGTTCATGTTTTTACTGGTGTCTGCACTGCTTGGCTATGTAAGTGAGACCTGAGCTAACAATTATCCTATTTCACAATGCTGACACTCATAGGAGTGTGATAAATTTTGCACTTTTGTTATGCCTAACTTTCTATTTTCTCTTTTTGTCAAATAATATCTTGAAATTTGTTATGAGTGAATATCATTTATATGTAGTCTTGTTAAGGTTGCTGGTTAATTTCATGTTTTTTTTTTTTTTTTTTGGGATGCCTTCATAGAACATTTCATTGTTAGAATAGTTGAATTTTACCTTTGATGTTCATGGAAGGAAATTTGGACCCTGCGATTGGCTGTATTGAAAGTTGAGACTGTGAATCATCAAACAATGCTAAGTTTTCCTTATTAACTATTGATGCAGATATACTCACCTCAATTGGACTCACCTCCACCAAGATGGGTTCATTTCGCTCATGGACTACTTCTGTTTTTATATCAGGTCTGCCTAGGTCCTTATATTGCTCATATAGCAGTATTATATGCTCCATTTTTTTTTTGGGGTTGATTTTAGCCTAATAAAATCTTGTTACTTTTCTTAATTCGTTGCCTTGATCTCATTTCTTATATTTGCTATCTGCTTTTTTGAATATCATGCGGTGCTGTTTTCATGTGCTTATTTGAGTTTAATGAAACCCTGGGATTTAATTGTTGATGGCTTTGTTGTGTGTGTCTGTTGTCGTATATTAGAATAATCTGATTTTGACGCATGTTTAGATTTGACATCCTATTTCTTATTATGGAAGAATTTACTGAACAGAATTCTATATTTTCAAACTGGATTTTTGTGATTTTTTATTTGTAATTATAATTGTTGAGCTATTTTTATTTATTCAACTTTCCCATTCTGTCAATTTTATGCATTACTTTTAGGAGTTCATGTATGACAGTATGAGTGAAATTTATTAAATGATAACTGAGTTTCCTATATTTTCCTAGCATATTATGTTACTGATATATATATATTTTGGGAAATATATGCTAGACATTCGATGCTGTGGATGGGAAGCAAGCTAGAAGGACAAATTCTTCCAGCCCACTGGGGGAGCTGTTTGATCATGGTGAATTTGCATCTTCATTTTTTTTTTCCTAATTGTTTATCTTTATCCATGCAATGTGATGGTGATGAATATATATTATACCATGTTGCAGGATGTGATGCGCTTGCTTGTACAGTATGTCCGCTGTTTTGGTTGTTATCTTTAATTCTTTAACCTCTGAAAGAGAATAATGACGATCATCTATTAAAATTTGTATCAGTTTGAATCATTGGCTTTTGGGAGCACTGCTATGTGTGGAAGAAGTACTTTTTGGTTCTGGTTAATATCTGCAGTTCCATTTTATGGTGCAACATGGGAGCAGTAAGTTATTGTGGTTATTGTTATACGCCAGATAAAATATTACATAGATTTCTCTCTCTCTCTCTCTGTGTTTTAAAACAAATAGGAAACTCCATTAATTTTATGCAGTGCCTTGAGTTTTGTTTTGACTACCCTTTTGCCAGAACTAGGTGCTTCTGGCTAAGTTGGAATACTCAAATGGAGGTTCCTTTTTTAATGGTTTTGAAAAAAATATTATATCATATGCCAATAGTCCTGTTTATACTGTTATTATTAAATGGATGCTTTCTTTAGTATATCTTTCTTTGTAAAATCACACTTTTTTTTTTAAATGATTGCATATGATCCTTTTTTATTTATTCTTCTCAATTGTCTTTTCTGTATATATTTTTTCACTAGCATTATTGATTTTCTTTTGAATGTTGTTTTGAATGCAGCTATTTCACAAACACACTCATATTGCCAGTTGTCAATGGACCTACAGAGGGTCTTATGCTTATTTACGTCTGTCATTTTTTTACGGCTGCTGTGGGTATGCTGTTTTTCTAGTTCTATTTCTTAATTTGGCATTTTGTAACATTCAATGTGATTTTTCATCTATCTGCCCTTGATCAACTTATTTTACTATCCCGATCTTTAGGTGCTGAGTGGTGGGTTCAGCAATTTGGAAAGTCTATACCCTTTCTAAACTGGGTGCCTTTTATTGGTGGTAAGACTGTCCTTCATTGTATGGTATACTGGTCAGTTTTGAGACCTAAAGGTTTTGATTTGAGCTCTATTTTTGAGACCTAAAGGTTTTGATATGAGCTCTATTCTTTACGTATATGATTACTTATCTGTTTGTACCAAGTTTCACTTATAGTCACTTTTCCTTAGTAGTATCCTTTGGAATTTCTTTCGCAACCCTGTTTCATGTGATTTGGAGGCAACTTTATATCCATTCTTACTATGTTTATAACTTTATATTATCTGCCAAACACTAGTGATCCCCAAAAGTTTAAGCTGTTAGGATAAAACAGACGAATGATATTTATATGTCTAGCATGCCATCACATATAAATGCCTTTTGGGTTTCAAACCATTTGCACAGGGGAGTTGGGTTGTTTTTCTTTTTTTTTGGGGGGGGGGATTATATAAAAAATATGATGTTACTAATTTTTTATATGCCTATTTAATCAATGTCATAACTTTAGGTGGCAAAGTATCCTTGACTGTTACTTAGGCTTTATGAATAACATGGTACTCTGATAAACCATTAGAATTTCTCGCAACCTGTTCCAGTGTACTCGTAAACGAACTTCTTAAATTACCCCCCGCCCCCCTGGGGGGGGGGGGTTTGCTCTTGACTTTGTGCAATCTTTCTCGTTTCTTATGCTTCAATTTATCATGGTAAATTCAAATATGCCTTTCATTTACTTTGAGACTAGTGAGAGTTGTTCCTATCACTAATGTCATATTTTTATGGCATTCCCAGTAGGAAGATGTTTCTGAATCTATTGTACTCGGCCTATCAAATTACTTTTATTTTCTTTCTTGTGTGTCTTGATGTTCTTGTCTGCATATAACCTAGTCATTCTGCAAATTCTTTCAGTAAAATTATGAGTTTGATTCTTCTGGGTTTCAGGAATTCCTACATACAGAGCTGTATTGTTTATTATGATAGCTTTCGGTGTTATACCAACAGTCACATTCAAGTACGTATATCTGATGATATTAATGTTCAAGCTTTTCAGCACTGGCGTTACTTTACAAGTTCAATTTTTTTCATACGAAAGCATGCATTCTAGTTTAATGGTAAATTTGTCAAAAACGTTTAGGCAGACCGTTCTGTACCATATACTTCGTGAGATGGTAGTAGCCTGAAATTGTTGAGTAAGGCAGAAGATAGATGACATTAGGTCTTCTATCAGGTTCTCATAGATAACATGAAAAATCTCTCCATCTTTCATTACATACATGGATCTTCTTGTTATATGTCCAATATGATTCTACTTACCCAAAAGAGTTGAAAATCATTCCTATGTTTCTGTATACACTACCAGTCGCTAACTATGTGACATGCTTGAAATGTCAACCTTTGGTTTTGTGCAGTGTCTGTAACGTTTACAAGGTAGTTAAGTCAAGGAATGGAAGCATGTCACTTGCACTGGCAATGGTAAAACCTTTTGTCATGGATATTTTCCCAAATTCTAGTTTCCTGGTTGATGTGTTCTCTTTTTGTGCAGCTTTACCCATTCGCTGTCCTCTTGGGAGGAGTTTTACTGTGGTATAACTTAAGTCATGCTCTTTCTTTTTTCGTTGGTTCCCATTTTTGTTCAGAAGTGCATGTTCTTTTCCGTTGTAGATGTAAACACAGTTTCCTGTATTTGTGGGCAGGCAATATTTATCGCCATCAGACATCCTTGGAAACTACCCACACTTAGTTATTATAGGAACGGGGCTTGCTTTTGGGTTTCTGGTGGTAAGCTGTGTTTCTCAATTAAATTATAATCGCTCAAGAATTTCACCCTGATTTTTTGTGGCATTACTGTCTTTTACGTCATATACAGATAACGTTTTAGCTGGTTACTTGCTGTGAAAATGTATATAAATAATCATTGGCTGTTTGGAGGATGAACGGATTTAAATTAAAGTACTGAAAAAGGAGCACCTCAACCAATTCACACGTACTGTTGCACGGTGGTCTAAAATGGTTTCAGAAGCCACGTGTTCAGTTCCCATTTGATAAATAATTTATTATTTTCAGATTTCAATCTGTACAAAATTCATTTTTCCTTTGTTTCTGGAAGCTCTTCTTGGTCTTGTCGACACCTTCCCACATATCTTGATATTGACTAAAAATTTTGTTCTGTAGGATGCGTTGTTTCATTTCAATTTTTATTTATTTTTCTATATGACATCCGGCTTCGTTGAAAGTGTGATTTTATGCTGTGGTGTTATATCAGGGCACACAGAGCTTTTGTTTGAGTAATTCTTATTGGATTTCTAAAAAAATTAAGGACCCTTTGTTTGTTAAATAATAAAAAATTCCAGTGCAGACATTTTGTTAGTCATTTGTATTCTGGTGTATAATTTGTAATTAACATTGTCAGGTAGGTATAAGGTGGTTAGGCAGTTGTAATATGGGAGTCGTTAGAAGGTTTAAGAGTTAGAAGCCTATATAAGGAACATGTCTTGTATCCAGAAGCTAAGTTTTTGTAATATTCAGTGCACTATTCAGCTATCTCTCTCGTTCTCTCTCTGTCTCTGTCTCCTCTCCTCTTGCTTCTTCATCTCTACCGCTATCCATCATATTCTTATAAGTGTTGTGGTAAATTGGTAATTCTTGGGCAGACTATAGTCTGCCGCCCTTAGCTCCACCATTGTGGACAATCTAATTCTTCACTCCAATGCTCATAGAAGTAAGCTTAATTTTGCAGGGAAGGATGATTTTGTCCCACTTATGTGATGAACCCAAGGGCTTAAAAACTGGAATGTGCATGGTATTGAGCTTCATTATGTTAAATGCTGGAGATTTTTTTCATAGCTGTTAACTTTCCCATTTTGGATATTGTCTCATAATACAACTAGTGACTATTTAGGATGATGCATTTATGTGGGTGTGCTTGTCGTGGCATTCTTTGTTGATGTTCTAATCACTTTTAATCGATTTTCTACCATTTCCTCCTTGATGGATGTTACACCAAGTTTTCCTCATACAATCATTATAGGCACTATTTTTTTTTTTTTATAACCACACATCCATTGGGACATTTTTTGTCCTTTGACTCTTCTCCCTTTGAAACCCAACGTTCTCTATTATGTAACATCGCTAGTCTTGTAACTATATGGTAAAACTTTTTATCGTAATAGGCATTTTGCAATCACAAATGAATTTTGATGCATTTTTCTATTTCAACCACCCAACCTATACCTATGCTCTCGGAGTTCTTATAATCGTCGTTGCCCACTCATGCATGTCCCTTAGATGTCGAATATTTGTAAACATGAAGAATTATCTTTTCCGGGGCTTCCATAGCACTTCTTTTGATATTCAACTATGAGCAATTTTCAGGTCAATAAAAACCATGCATAGGTATTTTTCTGTGTTATGTTGGCAATTGTTTTTGGCACTTCCTCATCAGGACTCAACATTTGTAGTTTTATACTCGCTTTGGACTACAAATAAAATCTTAGCTCTATTTTCCTTGGTTCTATGAAATGCATCATTGGCTGAATAATCTATTTTGATTTATAGGACTCTATTAACGGTTCAAGATATGATTTAATTGGGGGCACATCCTTCATTGGTTAACTGAAAATGAGAATATTTAGTTCAAAACCCGAAGTACCTGGTTTCTTAGATGTGACTCACTGTCAAATCTTTGCACTGAGATAATTGATTCGAGGATTGTTTCCATTGTACAGTCCCTGCTGTATCTCCCATTCGCTATTGCTAATGCACTTACATCAAGGCTGAATGATGGGTATGTCTTATTGCACTTTCGATTGATAGATGTACTTTATGTTATTTGCTTTTTGTTGTTTTTGTCCCCTCACACAAGTTCATCAAATTATGTGGCAGGGTTCCTTTGGTGGATGAGAGACTGGTTCTTCTAGGTTATTGTGCATTCACAGGTGCAGTTAACATTATTTTATTTTTGGGTAGTTATAATCAGAGAAAAGAAATAAATAAGTGAAAAGGCCCAGAAGATTTTGTGGGGCAAAAAAATAAAAAAGTTATAGGCCAGAGGATAAGAGATCTCTGGGGTCTGAAATGATCCGGCAATTCCCAAACGTATTGTAGAGTCAACACCACAGAACATACACCAGCATATTCTGTCATGTTATTATTTGCAAATTACTTGTCTCAATTCAGAACCAATTTATAATTTATACGTGTGGTCTGCCTGGGAAGTAAAGCTACTCATCTTACTGAGAAAAAAAAATCAACTTGTAGTTAAATTTTGTAAGGCTCAGTTTTGGTTGATATTTGAGGGGGATTACATGGGAAATTAATTGACGTTGCTCTCTGCTTGCTTGATGTCTGTTTCTCTTAACAGTGACTCTTTACTTGCACTTTGCGACATCTGTCATTCATGAGATTACAACCGCCTTGGGAATATATTGTTTCAGGTAAATTATCATTACTAGACTGATGTGCTATTTGTAAATTCTGGCACTTGTTCCTCCCTCAACGTTGTCTTCACTTCATCTCTTTTGTACATAAATAATACTACTTTCGATCCTTAATACTAAAGCTAGATAACTAATTTAGGAATATTAAGGACATTAGTTAAGTTGGTTAATTGTAACAAATGTATATTAACTTTCCTAAACTACCCTCTTTGATCATGTGTTGAAACTACCTGTTGGTGGGAACTCTTTAGAATTAATAGAATTATTTAGGGGGAAAAATTATAAATTTGGAAGATAAGATGGATTGAAATCTTATATTTAGGTTTAAATCCAACCTTCCACTTACTTTTATATTAAGAATCGGATTTAGTATCATATGTTATTACTGTAATCTAAGTGGCTTCTTGCGGTTAAGTGTTACTCATTTCATTTATCTAGCCATTGCGGATGATGGGCTTTTGATACTTACTATCTGACCTTTTGCTTGATTCCAGGATAACAAGGAAAGAAGCTTAGATTTAACAATGTTTTCCTTTAGGTATGTCCTTGTCATATTCATAATTTATGTTCTTGAAGAGATGTCTTCTATTGTGAACTGATGTCTTCTTCAACTATACAGAATTTTTTCTCTTTTTTCGTTATTATTTTTTGTTGGCTGAACATATTGTTTATTGCCTTTTTGTGTTACTTTAAATTGCTATTTCAGTTACTTCAGCGGGAAAGTCTGTCAGAAAAATGCGGGCAGAATTTCAGTTTATAGAATTTTCCTTCAATTTTTGACCAATCATTGTTTATGATGATCGCTGTAACAGTAAACAACTTTGACTTAATTGCAAAGGGAAAAAAAAATTATATAGATTTTCTTATTTTTGGACAGGAATACGAATGACTTGTCAATTCTTCGACTTGGTTTCATGTTTTGAATCACTGAATCGTTTATTCCATTTTTTTAATTTCTTTTTTTTTATAAAAAAAAAAACTTTTGGGCTTAATGATTGAATCATTTATTGTAAAATGTCTTTGTGTTGTGAGCTTTCAAAGCTTCATGCTTGGCAGTAGCTTTGAACACTTTAGTTCTTATTCTACAACTTGGCATCAAGTTCTTGTATTATTCATAAATTATGGTAAGCATAACTTCTTAGTTGATATAAAAAATTCTAATAAATCACACTAGGAATTTCGTTTTAGTGGGGCACATTTTTCTGACCCTGTGCAATATTAAATTGACAATACTTCTGGAATTTTCTTTTGGGGGGTTGATGTAAAATGTTGACTCATGTGAGTTCTTTAACATCTTGCTTTATTGCTGTTAAGAGTGCTTTTAGACTTGGTTTGAAATTAATATGTTTCTCAACTGAATTTTTTTAGACTTTGTCCTCTTTTTATATATGATTTTGTCATAGCTTTGTTTGTTCTGAAAAAGGGTGAAAAGTTAGGGTTGCTCTGCGCCAGTCATTTGTGTACATACATTTTATGTATGAAAAAAAAAACTATTTTCTGTCTTTGATAATATAAAATCTAATTTATAGTTTAATTTGAACTTCAAACTAGATTTTATATTAATAAAGTAGTATTTCATTTCAGTAAAAATAAACTCGCAACAAATCTGCATAAATCATATATTGTCTCTAGTTTTTAATATAGGAGTTAGATAATTAATTTGAGAAGATTAAAAAAAATTAGTTAAGTCAGTTATTTACAAGAAATGTATGTTGATTTTTTTAGACTATAATTATTTAATCATGTACATTAAAATAACACTTAGGTGGAAATACCTTAGAATTATGGGAATATTTTTTAAAACATATTACTCTTCTGGTTCTAAATATAAGACTTTTTAGTAAGGGTCTTACATTTAGGACCGGAAGAATATAAATTTTGAAAGATAAAATAGATTGGGATTTTATATTTAAAACTATTAACTAAAACCACTAACTAGTTTATATATTTAGGATAGAATAGTACTAAATTTGTCAATCAGACATTAAATTATAAACAACACAATTGCGCATTCAAAAAAGTACCTCACTTTCAAAATTGGCTGGGGATGATCGGCTATGGCCGGCTGGTGAGTATCTTGTCGTGATCTGGCCCTCAACGAATGTGCAGAGGGGTGTCTCTATGTCCTTTTCCTCTATTATCATTAAATTATAAAAATAAATTTTAAATTATCAATACTAAGATGGCATTTGGGTAGATACAAAATCATGACTTTAAAAGCATTTTTACGGTATACAATGTAAATATATAAAAAAATTTATCTTAATTTGTAAGAAAATATTTTCCAAAAGTATTTTTAGAGTTAGACAGACACCTTCTAAGTCATATCGAGTACGTTTTGTTGTCATGCGGATCTTAATTCATAAGTTGTAGGGAGCCATTTATGTCACCACACACAGATCAAAGTCAAAAGAATGGGTCTCACATTTCATATTGTGCGCGACCACGCGTCAATAATTGGTTGACACATGATATCTTCGTGGATGCTTCCCGCTTGACAAAATAAACAAATAAATAAATACTAAAATTTTCCAATCCTCTTTTTATCTCTGTTTTTGTTGCATGTGGATGTTAATTAAGGATTCTGGAGAATGTCTTGAAACTAACTTGAAATTAGTCCACAGCTCATTATCCAACAATAACAACATAGATTAATGTGTGATGTCATAATAAATCTACAAGTTCTGGAACTGATGCACTGGGAAGAAGGATCAATGATACAAATGCAAATTAAATTTATTATATTGACTTGAACAAGTCATTTTGACATAATTTCTGTGGAATAAAATTCAGCGTATATCGAAAACTGGAGTAAAGAAACAGACCCTGATGGGAAGAAAAGTTAAGAGAAGAGAAAATAGAAAGAAAGAAAATGTTATCATCTTTCTTACCCAGATAGGAAAGGAAAAAAAAGAGAACAAATATTTAAATGACTAAAATATTCTTATCATAATACATAGTATTTAAAGTGAAATAAAATTAAATATTGCAACAGGAAAATTATACTAATATCAGCACTATTATATTTTAAAACCAAATTATTTAATAAAAATATTTTTTAAGATAAAAAATAAAAAGTGAATAATTTTTCAAATATAACAAAAATAAATAAATATGAAGAGGAAGAATTTAAGGATGTACATGGCAAGAGGAGCGGCAACCACGGAAATTTCTTTTTCTTCCCCAATTTCTCCATATATAATAAAGAAAAAATCTGAAGAAAAAATCGGGCATAAAATCCACATCATTTTCCTTCGTCCAACTCTTTCTCTCCTGTCTAAACAGGCGAAGCTAATTTCTCCTTCTATTTTTCTCCTTGATTTTCTCTCTATCTAAATAAGTGTAAGAAAAATTATTAAAAAGTATTTTTAAGAATATAATATAATTACTACAAAAATTTCAACAAATGAGCATCATGTTCCGTGCCGAGGGAAAAAAAAAAAAAACAAATCCATGTTGTTCTTGAAACTTCTTCTTTTATTTAATATAATTTAAACACACACATAAATATGTTACTTCAACATGGAACCTTATCTAACTGTGGTCGGTGGCGACTTATGGTGTTATCCCCTGGACAACTAATCATTTTGCCCCTGCACCTTGAAAAATAAAAGAAGATGGTTAACAAACTCAAAAATTGAGGATCGATCAACTTCAAGGACAGTGTAGGAGCAAGGCCGCTGTGGATCAGTATCGATCTTTGAATAGAGAGAGAAAATTACTTAATTCCGACGTACGGAGGCTGTAATTCAGTGATCGATCTCCATGGATTCTCTGGATTCTCTTCCAGACGACGTTCTCTTTCATCACATTCTCCCCCCGCTTCCAACCGTGTCTCTAGTTCGATGCAGGTACTTCTGCAAATCTTGGCCCTCCATCGTCCGCGATCCCCACTTTCTTGCTCTTCGCCAATCCTTCTACCCCACCTCCGGCCACCTCCTCTTCGTCTGCCCCGCCTCCGCTGTCGCGACCTCCGAACTTCAAGTTTTCTCCGCACCCATCTCCCCAGGGCAAGCTGACCCTCCTTTGGCCACCCACATCGCCACCATTCCCAATCTTAACGCTTCCATGGTCGACGTTCAATGCGTGAATGGCCTGCTCTGCTTGCATCCCAAGAATTCGTCTAATTCCAAGGCTTTCGCTCATATATTCAATCCAACCACTCGGCAAATTATTACACTCCCAGATGATTCCTCCGTAAGAGATAAATTTCGTGCTTCGACCCATTTTGGGTATGACCCGATCCGAGATGAATTCAAGGTTCTCCGGTTGCTGAAATATAATGATTCTCACGAGTTCAAGATCTTTACCATTGGTGATGCTACTAATTCATGGAAGCTTGTTAATAACGCTACGGCAACACACATCCGTCCGACGAACTGGTTTTTGGAGGATAAGAGAGGGGTTTGTGTCAACGGTGCAATTCATTGGAAGTACTCTTCTTATATACTTGCATTTGATCTCAGAAGCGAGCAATTCAGGCAGATCGATATCCCTGATGGGTATAAATACAAAGAGCATTGCCGTCCACATTTGAAATTCCCAGATCTTGTTGAGCTGAGTGGATGCTTGACCTTAGTTGGATACGACGATAGAGGTTTGAACTTGACGATCCTGGAGGACTACGAGACTCGAGAATGGACTCAGAAACGTATTATACTTCCTGATGGAGCAAATGAACGAATTCATTTTCCTCTGTGCAGTGTCCCCAAAACAGGCGAGATCCTCCTCATGCCGTACTTTTTAGGAAGGCTCGTCAGAGTAATTTATCATGACAAAGACAAAACGAGCTCTAGGAGAGCCGTGGTCATGAAAATGCTTGAGCCATTGTGGCCGGATCAAAAATCAGGATATATCAACATATTCTTCTATCAAGAAAACTTCAGATTATTGGACTGACAAAAACACGGAAGAAGGCTTGGTTCTATTTAGCGGAGATTCAGCGTGTCTCGAGGAAGCGTTTGAGAGGCGTTTTCTTTGGCCTTCCCTCTTTATTTCAGACCATTTCAGTCTGTCTCAATGCTTTCTAGATGCTAGGCTTAACAATTAGATTGATAGGTGGAATTTCTGTTGCACCGCTCTGCATGAAATTTAGATTTCCAGCAACATGGTAAAAGAGACTATTAGTGTGTTTGTAAACCTGTGATTTAACCGAAGTGTACTCTAATGTGAGTGTAGCTTTATTTGGGGGAAGAAGTGTCCAATTGATTTCCAAGCATAAGTTATGTTGAATGTTCATTCTGAAGGAAAGGATTAATTTGCTAATCATGAAACTGGACCGTGGTAAACCAAGTCTACCTTAAAATCCCTCCTCTAAAATCTAGAAATATAAGATGGAATGGCACATTTGAAAATTGCATTAACCGCATGACAGAGTTGCAGAAGAATAAGCATTGCTTTTCTGTGTATGAGATTAATCTTATAGCTATATAGTTTGCTGTTTAATTTGTGTCATTGTAACAACTGACAACATAACATAACCTCGAAACTATGCCAACTCAATTCTCAAAACCCAAAAAAATAAGGAGAGAAATGAGAGACATTCCGATTACAAGTTTGGGAACAACCCTAGGGCCAAAGATAAGGCATCATATAGCCCTCTCCAGCCAACTTGGCAACCTCAGCGAAGACTTCATCCCAAGTCTGGCAAGGAATACAGAGTACAGCATGTGGAGCAAGAACATGAAACACCCACTATTGAGCAAAACCTTGAGAAAGAAGAAGCACATCTCAGCATTTTTCGTGACAAGAAAGAAACATAAAAATAGAAAGGCCCTTCCAAAAACTGAACATACCAGAATGGAAAAAAGGGCATAAATCACGTCCATTGAAGGAATCGTATTAACACCCGAAGCAGTGAGCACGAAAGTTAGAGAAGCATGAATGTTAATGGTAATCTGCAAGAACCATTTCCCCCACCAACAGCAAAAGATAGAGGAAAAATACATTTGTTAGTGGTTTTTGTATAAGATATGATACAAAATTTAAACATAGTAGCAGCTTGATGGATTACCAAAGCTAGAATGTTTTCTCTTATCAAGAATGATGAAATCAAGACAAAGCCCACAGCACCCAGCGATCTTACCTGCAAAAATTATCAATATTTTAATACAAACACAAATGGAGGAGCCAACCAATGAAGACATTTGCTCGGACGAGGTATAAGATGCTCAAGGCAAAAGGAAACGAACAGTACTATTGTGCACAAGAAGATTGAGAGGTTCCAGCTTGCTCCTGACCTGACCAGATCCACAATTGAGAAAAGAAAGCAGTTAGGGTCTTACAGCATAGTATAACTATCTTATTTCAACATTAAAAGAAAATAATCATCCACAATTCTAAGTTTTGAGCACCAGCTATTTAATCCAGCAAGATCAACGAGTACTTCAGAAATCAATCACCATCCAAAGCAACATATGAAAACGTAAATAAATTGCTTGGCTTGTCCGAAAACAAAGTCATTTGCAACTTCTGCCTGTTTAGAATACTATAACAGTCGCCTTCAGTTCAAACATAAGACATTTCATTTAATGCAGAAATCAAAGGACACCGATGCATGTTTAATTGCATCAAAACATAAATACTAAGACTTGAGATTACAAGTCCACATTGTTAGACAGCCATCACAACAATTTATTTGGACAAGTTTCATTACATCGTTAGCTCTGTACATGGCATACCTCCATAAAGTACCCATCGTGAAACCAACTATGCCATGCCTAAGCTGCATTAAAGATATGTTCAGAAGTTAAGTATATCATCATAGGCAACTTCACAAAAGTATGCAACATATAAATTAAAAAAAAACAAGCATAAAATATTCGAGCTAAAGGAACTAAGCTTTTCATTTTCTGATACAAAAGGTATTCAATGTTAAATGAATAGCGGTTTCAAAGAAGTTAGGAAAACAGAGACCTGTTGCTCATTGGCCAGAAATTTGATCATGATAAGGATGAAAACAAGCTTACCAAAAAGGTTAAAGCTTTAACTGGACCAGACAAGACCAACAAAAGCATAGTTGTTGCCACCTACAATGAGAAGACCACTAGAATAATAAAAATCTGATAATGCAACAACTCGTCAAGAATTGATGTAGAGCATTCTGGGAGGAATAACCAGAGTTTTTCTTCCAGCATCAACACCCCATCTCATTGAGGAGATTACTATTGGCAACGAGAAGAAACAGCTAAAGTAATTCTGCATTGAAGAAGTAAAGCCAGTAAGTGATAAAAGCATACCTGAAACAAACATCTATAATGCGAATTCGAACAATTCTATCAGTATTAAACAAAAAGCATAACAATTATGCAATCTCTCTCTCTCTCTCTCTCTCTATATATATATATATAGTTTTATTTCCTATGCATAGCCAAATGGACCTTGAAAGTGCCGACAAATTGAATGAACCACCAGGTCGATATTTAAATTAACCTTCTGGTGAAAGACTATTTTCTGATGCAAATTAACAAACCTCGATGGCGAGAGAGTTGCTCAAGAAGTAGACCAGACCAGTAAGCGCTGCAAACATGGAGCACTCAACCAATTGCAGTGTTTCCCTATATATAGGACCGTTTGGCGATAAGTCCTGCAGTTCAGTGGAAGTTCCATCGTTTTCTTCTCCACCGCTGCGAATTGGGGTTCTAATTTCCGAAACCCTAAGAAGATGCGAGGGGGGTACAATAACGGAGAGTGACGAGAATGAAGGTGAATTTGAGAAAGATGAAAGTTTTACAATACGTGGACAATTAAGGCGATGGGATGTAGAAGGAAGAGGAAGAAGCGCGAGGAAGTGAGGTCGTAGAAGAGAAATGCGAAGTGGGTTAGCTCTGGAAATGGAGAACGAAGCGGAAATTTGAGAAGCTTTCAGGGGAATCATGGAGATGACTCAGGTCAAGCTTGTAGGATAAAACGGAGTGGTGAAGTGAAACGCCTCTGGTTATCTCATTGCCATATTCGCACTCCAATGTTTTTGGTGGGTTATAATCATCCGGGGTATTGAGGGTACGTCGTTGATTGAGGTGTCAGTAGTCAAATTATCTAACCGCACCCGATTATGATTTCTAACCATGGTTCAAGAAACACTTTTTTATAAAACGAGACAAATTTTTTTATATATTTATTTTGTAAATTATAAAAGCACTTTTGAAACCATGGTTTGGTTTCTATCCAAATACTCCCTAACATACACTGCCACTACTTAACTAATAGATTAAAAAAAATAAGTTAATTTAGTTACTTATAATAAATAAATATTATTTTTTTAAATATCCTTACTAATCAAGTTTATGATTAAAATTACTATTAATAGAATAACTATCTTGAGAAAAAATAGCTAAATATGATAAATAAATTGGATTGAGATCTTATATTGACAACCAAAATAAAAATTAAATAAAGTTTTATATTAAGAACGGTTAAAAAAAACTAGCAAGTTTTAAAAGCAGTAATATTTAAAATAAAAAATATTAATTTATAAGTAAATGAAACATTTACACCAACAAAAAAATTAATGAAATATTTATGTATCACTAATAAACTGTATACTATTCCCTATTTTTAATCTAAGAGCTAAATAGAGATTCAATTTGGTATTAAATATAAAACTCAATATATTTTATCTCTAATATTTATTTATTTTATTCTTAAATAATTCTTATAACAACTGCACATGTTAAAAAGTTAGTAATAAGGATTGAATGGGTAATTCAGATGCACATAATTAATAAGATTATTTCAAAAAAGATAACATCTATTTATTACAAATAATTTATTTAACTAATTTTTTAATATTCATAAATTAATTATTTAGTTTTTATACTAAGGGGTGTTTGGATAGAAACCAAACCATGATTTTAGAAGTGTTTTTACGGTTTATGAAGTAAATATGTGGAGGAATTTGCCTCGTTTTTCAGAAAGTGCTTTTGAAACCATAATTTGGAGGTTGCCAAACACCCCCTAAGTAGTGGAGATGAGAGCACAAATATAATAAAAGTCCAATGACATCAACCACACCTCTTAATTGCCTGTTTTGGGATCATGGTGAAAATTTTCTTTAAGCATGTTTCATGTAAGTCGAGACAAAATTTCTCTCATATACTTATCTTGTATTCTGTAAATTACCATTGAAAAGTCTTTTTTAAACTCAAGGTTACAAGTTTGAATTTTTGTAAAGAATACAATATATGCATGAGTTACAATAAAACATCACATATTGCCATTTATAAAGGTATTTATAGTTTGCATATAAATAAGGTTCTCATATCGATAGTAGAATTTGAACTTATAATTTTATGAATTATGAGCTAATTTTTTACCAACTAGACTTAGGTAAATTTGTTTTCTTTCTTGTGCCAAATAATGTTAGAATTTTTGTTTTGGGGGGTAGAAGTAAGGTTAATTGAGTATAAGGACATGGTTCGCTGCCCAATGGGCTTGTGTAAAAGTGGCAGCTATTTTCAGTGTCATGGTTAAGTTTTGGCCCACTAGAAAGTGAGGTCCAATATTAGGAGTTGGGACTATATCTTTGTTCTATATTCTTCTTTTAATATCTATAAAATATAATCAATAAGAGTTAGATATAGCGAATAGAACTAGTTTCTTATAACGTAATGAACTAAAATTCAAGTCTCATTGGAGAGGTGCCTGACAGTATCTCGAACAGGATTTTATCTAATAGGAGGGTACTTATACTTAGAAAAATATACTACCTCCGGTCCTAATATAAGAGCCAGTTGACTAATTTGAGGAGATTAAAGAAGTAAGTTGAGCTAGTTATTTGTCCTAAATAGGTGTTGTCTTTCTTAAAATATCCTTGATAATCAAGTGTATTGACTAGAACTATCATTGTTAGAAGGATTACTTTGAAAAAAATGTATAAATATGATAAACAAAGTGGATTGGGGTTTTATATTTAGAACCAAAATAAAAGTCAAACAAGGTCTTATATTAAGGACCAGATGTAGTATATTAATATTTTAACTCAAATTTATACATTTCAGATCTATTCTATCTTTTCATGATGAGTAATTGCATACATATACCAAACATATTTTTAAATTTCACATTGACCCTCCTCTTGTATTTACTTCTTTGGAGAACATGGTCTTGGGATTCGGTTTTGGTGATTACTGAAAATGAGGATTACTCCATCATCTTCATATAGCCATCCTCTCTCCCTAATCAGATTTGGACATCATAATTAATCTTTTATCATATGAATAATTATGTATAATATATACTTTTCATCAACAAAACATTCCACTATTCCCTGGATAATCTTTGAAACAAACTCATGTTCTATGCAGACTTCACAACATTCTCTTATCCTATGTTCCATTTCCATCTTGATTGGAAAAATCTTAAAAAAAATACATTTATAATTTTAAAAACTCAAATTAAGAATGATTACAAAAATGTGTTATTATTTGCTTTTCAAATGTTATTAATTGTTAATAAAATGTAGTGAATAAGACTAATTTGAAATTTTAAAATTCAAATGTATTTTTTTGGACATTCCTTCTAAATTATAAGAAAGAGATATTTTCTAACGACTTTTGGCTCTCACCATATTATTATTATTATTTTTCTATCGCCACAATTTGAATTCTAAACATTAATATTTAATGGGTGTTGAACCAAAAAAAAAACTTAATTTCAGGTTAAAACAAGCAAAACCTTAATTCACAACAGAAATAAATTCATCATTTTATTTAATCAATATATCAATTTACTCTTAAATATTTATTGCATTTCAAATTTTATTGTTTCATATATTTTTTTACTAATTAAATTATAGGCCCATGTTTTGTACGAAGTCTAAATCATAGTATTGTTTATTTTTAGGGACTAAACATCAGACTTATATTTTTGTGTTCCATCTATCAAGTTATTGAGAGGCATAACAAAATCAAAATTATATAATTTAATTTAATTTTTAAAGTGGTTTAATATTTTTTTCATTGATAAAAAATTGAAGCAATATTAAGAGAGATTAGGGTGCAGTGGGGCCCAAGGGAGGTGCATGTCAGACAGGCAACATGGCCATAAGTTAGTAGGTTAATTGCACTTAATCATTAGCTCATTTCAAACAAAAGCTGCTAACCCAACCAAATCTTCTCATTCTTTTCCAAAAGCACACGTCTTAAAATTATTTATTTATCTACTACACACTTTAGTTTTATTTTATTTTTAAAATATACAATTATTTCATTTTTCTTACACAAAAAATTATTTTACTAATTAATAGTAGTAATATACTTTTTACATTTTTATGGAACATTTTTATCTTCATCAATACATAATTTTTCCTGGAAAATTATTTTAAATTTGGGAAGCATAAAATAACCATCTTTGGAAAGTTAAAAAACCAGCTGTTTATAATTTATAAACTGGAAGATCTTAAAAAGTAAATATCTATCTTGAAGAATTAAATTTATTACTGAATAGATAATTAATCTAAAATATTAAGAACATTACTGGTAAGTTCTAAATTAATTTATTAAAAAAATATTATATTATAATATATTATTTTACGAAAAGAGTAATAAATCCCTTATAATTTATCAATAACTTTGGTTCTTAAAGATGAAAAATTTAGAATTAAAAATGTTATCAGATCTATTTATAGAAAATATTAGTAGTATATAGTAAAAAAAAAGAGTAGCAGCAATATTAGTGTAATTTATTTATTTTGGCAGGGGATCACTTTTGTAGTGGATCTGCATCAGACTAGGCACCCAAATGATTTGAAAAACCATATTGATGAGAGAAACAACAAAATAATGAATGAGGAAGGAGGGGACATAATGATTGGGATAATATTTTAAATTAATTAATTAATTATAATAATTAAAATTACAACATATTCTTCACTCACTTGTCACTCCAACATAAGGCCTCATTCTCCTGTTTTGCTGCCTTTTGTCCCAATGATGCTTCCCATTTTGCATGCTTTGCTTCCAGCGTGCCAAACAACCATTATCATCCCTTTTTTTTTTTTTTTTTGGCATCAATCCATCCCTATATACATATATTTTTTGGTCAATCCCTATATACACACACATATATTCAATCATATTCCATTAATTCATTCACCCCCACTTTATATATATATATATATTTTGCCTGACACCCCCACTTTATATATATAGATATTATAATAATTATATTCAATCACCAAGCTTGGTCAAATTTTGTTTTCCGAGTGTTAACATTGAGATTTATTAACTAAACCCTCCTTTTAATTTCTATTATTTAATTCTACCTAGATTCTTCAACTCTAATTAAGTTTTGACTGATTTATGTGCGGGTGTTTTCTTGAAGTTATTTGAGTTATTTACAATTATTTGATATGTTTAGTAATGTTTTAACAAGGCAGAGTTTTTTTTTTACTATCCATATGTATTTTTTCATTAAAAACAATTTTATTCGAGATGCCATCGCTTACTTCTCCCAGAAAAATTTATAATTTCTTTTTTTAATATATTTTTTTTCACTTATCAAACGTTCTTGATAAACTTGAAACTCTAATCTTATGATAAGGGTTATGTGGTTTTTTAATTTAGAAGAACATGCACTAACGAGATTATAGGCAGAATTGAAATCACGATCTTTCATATAATGAGCTTTTATATATCACTAGATTATAGCTACAAAGCCATTGGCATTACAAGAAATACATGAGCTCACACTTCACACACAACCAAGTTCTCTTGACAAAATCAAAATGAATGTAACTTTGGAATTCATAAACTTTTGGGTAACGAAATGTAATTTGCACCTGTGACGTAGGTGCTTTGACCGTTAACATGGGAATGAAGCAATAAGAAGGAATGAAAGACAAGGGACAACATATAAAGCCACTCAAATGCATTTGACTTTGTTTATTATGATCAGCTTTTTTTTTTTTTTTGTCAGCTAGCTTCGTCTGATGAATTCATGGAAGAAAATGAAGAAAGAAGCTACCTTAGCCTCTTCAATAATTAATTATTATAATCATTCATAATCATCAATATCTCTCTCTTCCTCCCACCAAAGAGACATTTTCAAGACATCATGCAACGTCCTCAAAATTCAAACTTGACACCTCTATGTGCTTCAAAAGATCCATGGCTATTCATCCCCCTCAAACAACAATACTATTCCATTATTCCAAAATCCAATTATAAATAATCAGCAATATAATTAATCGCTCTTTGATAAGCTTTGGATATTAATACACATTATTTAATCAAATGTGTGTGTGTGTGTATTGATTGAGATGATACTTAGTAGATTCGTTGACTAAAAAACTGGAGTCGTCCAATGAGGCTGATCCAGACAATTAATTACCCGCAAATGAAGGAATTGCAGTACAAATTTATATCGACCTTTGGTGTGAACATGTCGCTTATCAAAGATTTCCTTAATCTGCATTACGTCCCATTCGATCTTTTCTTTCACTAAAGTAGAGTTGGCCATATCCCTTTATACCTAAAAGGAAAAACCATATTGACATTAACCTGCACTGAATCATACTGAATAGCACCAACAACAATAACAAACCTTATTCATGTTTTATTTGTTACCCTTCAACTTTCTCCGTCGATGCCTTAACTTGTTTTCTTTGTTATGTGTTCAAATTTTTACACAATTTTTCACCACTCCTTATATATATATATATATATATATATATATATATATATATAAACGTCGTCAACTTATTTGTCTTGTACATGGCCATTTTGAATGTTACCTCTACTTGATTATCCTCATAATTTCATGTGTATTTCATAATCAATCCCAAGGCACTTAATAAGAAAAAGATTTGTGTTAGCTCTTAGCAACCAGTAACATGCCAGAAATACATTAAAAGTGATCACCCTATTCTTATACATGAGTCCCTTGTATCTTATTCTTATATATCAAGAAATATATTAAATTTATAGAAGTTTACACATTTACCTCTGTTTAAAGGATATTGAAAAAAGATATGTTGTACATTATCTCTCACCCATTTTCTCGTACTAAATGGAGTAAAATTAGAAAATAGTTATTAGTTACTATCTCCAATCTTAATTATAAAATCTTATTTATAAATTACAAACGAAGTCTTATAATTAGGATCGAAAGTAGTATTCTATAAGTGATTTATATTTAAAAATGAATTTTTACCCTGCAAATAATTTAGAGAGAGAAACTTAGTGGTATAATTTTGCAACTTTGAACATAAAACTAGGGGATGGATATAATTTGGTGAGGGAAAAAAAAAAAGTGATTCTCAGCCAAAGGAATTGGTAAAATAAGGACTGATTGGCGACACAAAATGGAAGGGAATTGCGTAGAAGAAGAAGGGGCCGGGCAGGAAGGAAGGAAGGTTAGGAAGGAAAAGAAAGGACGGGGTGGGATGAAGAGGGAAACCTAATACGGCACGCTACAACATGGGAAACGTTTGGGCCAAGCATCACATCAAAGTTCTCTCTCTCTCACTCTCACTTCCCTCACTCTAAAAGCCACTACGTGCACGCACTCCCCATTCGAACTGTACGGCTCCCCCACACACCCCCCCTCAATTTAATAATCCCCCACCCCTTCTGTCGGTGGGACACGTGTCCAATCACCATGTCACAATGACGTCCAGCAATTGCCCCGGATGGAAATTGGAGACCTCACTGCATTGCAGATCTTCCTAGTTCTGCGTTTGTGCAGGGCATGACTTGTTAATGTTTACCCATTACAGAGTAATGGTTTGAGGTTATAAGTGAAACCAAATTCACAGACTCTGCTTTTATATGACAATTCATGGGATGGGGAGAGGTTTTAGTTGGAGGGAGAGAGACTAGCGTGGTGTTTGAGAATTAAGACATGATTTAAGGATGACTTGGGGCAAAAGGAGGGATTTTGGGGGGGGGGGGTTTGATTTTCTCTTCAAAGTTAGCAACTTTGGGTATGGTGGGGTTAGGGTTCTTCTGATTTGATGGTACATTTGCATGCAGAGATTAAGAATAAGTATATTGCATTCATTCATTTCTCGACTTCATCAAGCAAGTCATGACGAGTTTGTTCACTCACTCACTCAACAATCTCTCATAGTCATTCCCCTGTTCCTTCTTTCCCTCCCTCCCCTTCCCTACACCTTCATAATAATGCCTGCATCATCCTCTCTCTCTCTCTCTCTTCCTGCTCCTTTTTCTCGCTCCCTTTTTTCCTGCTTGCCAAACGTAAAGGTGACGCCTCTCTTCTGTACTACTCACCACCTCACCACCACCTTCCTTTTCTCTCAAAAAACAAAAATCTCATCTTTCCTCTTTATGCTTTCACTTTCCTTCCTTGTTCTTCGTATTTGATTCATTCATTCCTTCTTTTCCCGCAAGGCCACCCCTGTTTTTGATCTCACCCTGTTTTTTTAAACTTTTTTTTGGGGGTTTTTGGGAGCCATGAAAGAGAGAAGAAGCAAAGGCGTTGAGGCTGCGGCTTACCATCACGATAATGACTTGATGGATTATCAGTATTATTCTACCTCTGATCTTCCCTGTAAGAAGCATCCCTCTTCTTCTTCGGGGGGTATCTGCGCGTATTGTCTCAAAGATCGTTTGGTGAAGCTTGTGTGCTCTGATTGTGGGGAACAAAGACTTTCCTCTTGCTCTTGCTCTGAGATCTCTCCCAATCGAAATTCTTGTACTGTTGAGGTCGGAAGCGTCGGAAGAGTTTCCTTCCTGATCGAGAACGAGAAGAACGAGACCTTGATTCCGCATTCTAAACCTAAATTGCAGGATAAAGCGGATGAGTTCGTGATTCTCAGGAGGAGCAGCAGTAACAGCGTCGACCTCAAGCGGAGTGGAAAGTTCTGGAGAATCGGCAAATTGTTTAGGAAGAAGAAAGAAAAGGACTGTGGAAGAAGCGTTAATGGCGGATTCGATGAGAAGAGCGACACGTGGGCGGGCGATCACGGAGGCGTCTCGAGGTCCAGATCTCTCTGTAGTTTCAGAAACGGTGGAGTATTCGGATCCGAAGATGGGGGCGATTCGATCTTATCAGGAGCCCGGAGCTCCATTTCTGCGGCGAGAAGCTCCGGCGTGAACGGCGGTCTGCTTCTGGAATCTGGAAGAAGAAGCGGCTACAGTGAAGCAGAGCCTCGAAGGAGTGGGTACGACGGCGAGAAGAGAGATTCATTCATGGATGTTGATGCAGGATTCTATGGGGTAAACAGACGCGTGTTTTCACTCAGAGAGAGCGATTTCAAAGGCATGGACGAGTCAAGATTCATAGATTTGAAGCTCGATTTTTCTTCAGAATCCAAACCAGAGTATCCATCTGCAAAATTGAGCGATAGCCTATCTGCATTCGGGAGCACAAGGTGTGGGACTTTCATGGGCAACGATGGAGATGGAGATTTAAGCAGTGGAGGATCATGTAGGATCACTGTAAATGACAGAGGAATCAAGAGAGGAAGAAGAAGCATGAAGAGTTGGAGGTGGATTTTCAGGCACCATGGAAGTAATGGGAAGAAAAAAGATGAACAAGATCTGATGTTCAAAACTTGAAACAGAGTATCAATCAAACAATCAAACCCATCTTCTTCCTTTGTAGTTTTTGATTAGATTAGCTTTTAGTCTGTGCTTTAAATTCTCCTCAGTTGTAGTTTTATCACTTAGTCATATTAAATTACCTCTATTTCTCTCTTGTAATAATGCTTACTGGTAAATGCTTAATTCAAGGAGCTCAATACTTAAAATTTCCTTGAAAGCACAGGGGAAAATGCTTACTTGTGGCAAGTACAAAACCAAACATCCAAGAAATATATAATTTTGAAACAGAGATTTGATGCTAAAGTTCTACTGGCGGTTTTTGTGGTATCTGATCAATCAAAAACAACTATCTTAATAAATTGATGAATTTAAAACAAATCTTGAACATCCATTAATTGTACATATTTAGTAGGTGTTTGGTGAGCTTACTTAACAAGACAAGTGGGTCCTAAAATATCCTATATATATATGGATTAAATAACGTGATGTGTGGTTCCCTTTTTTTTTTTTTATGTGTCTATTTTTTTTAAAAAAATTTTCTGAGCGACAACTCATTCCCCTCTTTATTATAATTGTTTTACAGAAAAATTTTTGGTCCCAAGTATATATTTATTTAGAAAGTTATTAATGATTTTTTTAATTTTATTTTTTTTAATTCTTGCTCGGAGGAAGAAGAGAGGAAGAGAATAAAGAGGTAAAAAATGATTTATAAATATAGAGGAAAAAAACAATTTAAAAAGGATAATCTTAAAAAAATTTCATGAATTTAAGACTATTTAATTACTTAATTATTATTCATTGATACATAAGATTTAGTTAAAAGAATACTTGTAATAAAGACCAGATTCCAGAGGGTTACTACTCTGTAAGTTGTCATAATCACAAGTAATAACAATGGAAGTTATAACAGGTAAAAAAAAAAACAATGGAAGTTATAAAATTACATTTATTTATTTATTTTTCTTGATCTCTCCGATGAATGAAAGAGGTATGAGCTCTATAACTTTGTCTTCATCTGGAGAAGTCAAAACCTTAGGACCTAAACATGAGGCGGAGCCATTGAGTGGAAATTTATTACTTATTTGTCCCGGTGGTCTTTTGACACCAATTATTGGCACTTGTTAATAGTCATTTTTGGGAGCTTTCAATTCTATCTGCGTTTAACATTAAACATAAAGCTTTTTTACAATCAAATGAAAAAATCATTTTTGAAAAAAAAAGTATCATATGAATAATTAAATTAGGAAATATTTCTCTCATCCAAAAAAATTATTAAAATATAAAATTTTATAAATGTGTAGTCATTTCAACTTAAAACCGGCTTTTTCTGATAACATCTGGTATAAAACCTTTTACAAAATGAATACTATTTCTCCGGTTTTAAATATAAGACTCATTTTGTAGTATAATTTACACTACAAAAGGGATCTTATATTTAAAATTAGAAGAGTAATACATTTTTGACTCATTTTTAAAAAAGGGATTTTTTTTTTCACTGCCCCTTATTCTATTTCATCTCAATTTGATTAAAGATAATTTTAAAATATTATACAGAGCTTTTTTACAAATAACTACTTTTAACTAATTTCATTAAACTACACAAAGTAGTTAAGCGAATGATGTTTCTTATAAGCTAGTAATTAACAAAAATGAGTAGTGAAGGGTCTTCACAAGCTGATTAATAAAAATAGAAATACAAGGATACTAGCAAACTCTGCTCTGTTTTCTACAGCTAAAAGCAACTCTATCCAATTCTATACAAACTATACGTTTCTCTATACATTAAAAATCTCTTATGATACAAAATATTGAATAAAAAAATCAAATGCTAAGAAGCCTCAAATGGGGAGAAAAGGGGTAAATACACAGTCCACTTCTTCCAACCAACTTCACAGCTAATGATTTATCTATGCCTCATTGTGGAAGTGGATTGAAGCAACCATACTTTTCTGAGTGGGAAAAGATCCACTAAACAAAACTTAGGTGGAACCTCTAAATAAGATATGATACATGGATATTCACTCTACAATTTCATCACCTCTTATAAAATGGCTCGCCCAATACCATATTTATTCAGAAGAATCTAATAGCAGGTAGAGGAAGAATTTCACCTAAGTTTTATATGCTGATGCAGACAAACTATAACGTTGGACGGATGAAAAACATATTATCTATGGTTAGAAGCTCTGTTTCTAGCGGCTACACGAGCTGTGCAACCCACGGTTGTTGGCCTCAGTGATCTCTGCCTCACTATGTCACAATATTCAGGATCATTGGTCTTCCCTTCATGCCTCACCCACTG
Organism: Neltuma alba; assembly: GCF_004799145.2. Classification (NCBI taxonomy): domain Eukaryota; kingdom Viridiplantae; phylum Streptophyta; class Magnoliopsida; order Fabales; family Fabaceae; genus Neltuma; species Neltuma alba. Next base: position 13,440 of record NW_021636554.1, on the reverse strand, counting down.
GATCATTTCATGATATAATGGGAAGAACCTCATCTGAATTGCTGAGAATGAGAAATATGGAGTGAGAGTTGAGATTGCCACGAAGAATGTCACAAGCCAGAAGGAAGGTGACGGGGCAAGAGTTTCGAGGAAGACTTTGTAAGCATTTGTGGAGAATGAAGGATTCATTGCTCCGTATATCATAAGGAAAATATACCAAAAAACAATGGAACCCCAGATGAAGATATGCTGTATCAAGGTGAAGTAGCTTATGGCAAGTGCCATCTGCAAGTTCACAACCCAGACAACACAGGTATACATTGTTGCTCCAAGGATGTCTCTCCCGGCAGTTCGTCCATCCTTTTCAAAGGCCTGAAGCTCCATTGCTTTTGTGCAGAAGAAGAAGATTATTATGGCACTGACGAATCCATTTAGCATCCAACTGAATATACGGCGCCAACTGAAGAGGACATTCTGTACTCCTTCTTGATACAGCAAAGGAAACTGCCACATTGGAAATATTGATTGATCAGCATAGGAACATGCCAGGAAACCCCAAATGATACTTCTATTCCTAAGCGATGCACTTGAAAATAAGTTCTCCCCTTGAGCCACTTTAAAGATGTACATTGATTTGGTTTATTCAGAATTTTACTTCCTGAATGCTCCCTAGAAAAACTGAACCAGGGTTGCCAAAGAGAGACGCCATATCTCCCACTAAATGAGCTAATCCCTAGCAGTATGTCTTACTGAAGAAAAAGTCAAGAAGCGGGGTTTATTGTGGGGAGAATCCCAAAAAAAATACCTTTAAATCTCAAAATTCCAAAACGAGTCTTGTTCACTATACTTTAATAATAATTGACAGCATTTGAAAAACAAATGACAACATATTTTTTGTAGTCATTCCTGATTTGAGATTTTGCAATTTTAGAGGTATTTTTTTGGGATTCTCCCTTTATTGTATGTAATACATGTACTAGTCATTATGTTGGAACAACATGCTACTCTCTATAGTTCTGTTATATGCCCATCAAAATCCAATCAAGTATTTTGCCATATTAACCGGGTTTATGGATGAGCGTGAGTTAATAAATATATCTTTGATTGTTAGGCATGACTTCAGATCAAGAAATGAACAGTCTATTAGCTTACCTTAAGACAATAGCGGGCAGAGACATCTTGGTCAAATACACCGAGGGCAATCACAGGGAGTGAAGAGAAGAAGACATTATAGAGAGACAAAAACCAGTCATTGTATGCAGGTTGTGCGGAGAATGAAGAATACACCTCATACAAGAATAGAGTGAAGCCAAACGTGATATTTTTGTAGAAAAAGTAACATATCTGCCAAAGAGGGATGAAAGAGTCAATATATCATCAAAACAACAGCTAACCATCATCGTTTAGAAGTTGAATTTTTATAATGTGGAAACAGATATGAAAGTGGCAATACCATCAATGATATCCTTCGATAACACCAATGTCCATGCACAAGTAGTAACCGTTCCAAATATCTGAACTGTGCAATTGCAACATCACTAGACATAACAGCCTGGTATAGGTTAGAAAATAAAGGGTTGTTAGAAAATCAAATGGAAGGGAAAACTGATCAAAATTTGACGACTATCCGTGTACCTGCATTCCTTCAACACCACTGATTCCAATCCCTATATCTGCCTCTTGAAGCATCCCCACATCATTGGCTCCATCACCAATAGCTAATGTAGTTTTTCCAGTTCCAGATTTAACCAGTCTAGTGACCTTCAAGGGAGAAACCAGTAAAAAGAAATTATTTTTAAAGAACTGACATAAATGATGGCATACTCTCGAAAGAATAGAGGATGGGAAAAGGCAGATCTAAACATACCAGTGCCTTCTGCTTAGGTGAGGAGCGACAGCAGATAACAGATGCGCAGCCAATTGCAAGCTCCAGGAACATGTTCTTCATTCCATCCTCTAGAGCATAAACAAGAGATTTTCCGTCAATAACCAGAGCAAATGCTTGCTGAGAGGTTCCACCGGATGCAGTAAGCCGAGTGGTGCCTTCAGATATCTGACGACGGACATTTTCTCTTGATGCCTTAAAAGATGAATCAGCATAGAGATATCAGGAGACTATCTTTTAACTGAAAGCTTAATAATGGTTAAAAAACAAAAGGAAGTTAAGAGAGTAAAGGAAGAAAATCTATCACAGCATAGAGTAACATCTTATAAGTCGAGGCATGCAAGCTTGCATTGCATCTTTGATGATGAGGAACAAAACTCAGTGCTCCATATGCAAACCACATGTTCACAAGAACTAAGTAAAGATCTAAATGTTGTTTTACCTTGGCAATGGCAATTTTGTCCCCCTCCTTCTCCAATGCTTGAATTTCTGGAGCCTCCAGATGAATGATAATTTGCTTCATTCCTTGTCTAAGCAAACTACAAGCAAAACTGCAATTTTATACAGAAAAATGTCAGATATCTAGCAAAGTTACTCTGGCCAACATCAAAGTGGAATGATCACAATACAATACCCAATATTGATGGCAGTCTCCATTTTATCCCCAGTCAAAACCCAAATTTTAATTCCTGCTTGAGCAAGCTTGTCAATGCAATCAGGAACCTAACCAGAAAAAAAGAGAGAGAGGCATCGTTTTAGGTCCTGTTCTAGTTGATAAATATTCGCCTATGTAAGAAACATGAGGTATTTTTCTAACTCACCCCATTCTGGAGTTTGTCCTCTACTGCAGTGGCACCAAGGAGGATTAGATTACTCTCAACTTTATCAGATGCTTCACCAATTAGTGTTTCCTGATCTGCACTGACTGAGTTTTTGGCTTCAGAAAATTTCTCATCAAACTCCTTATATTCTTCTTCATGTAGCTCACGATAGGCTAGTATAAGGGTCCTAAGGCCTGCATCAGCATATTCATGCACATGCTTCATGGTTTTCTCTTCAAATTCTCTCCCATTCTTAGCAAGCCTTTCGAACATGACACTGCACATAACATGACATATGGCAAGTCAATATGATGAAAGGTAAAGTAAGAACTTTCAAAAAGTTATTTAAGCTTTCTACAGGTCAGTTTGTCTCAAACCTGTCGGCACCTTTACTGAGTAGCAAAATTTTTCCCTTTTCATCTTTCACTATCACTGACATTCGCTTCCTTGCACTATTAAACTCTAAAACATTGAGAAGTTTGTAGACCCTGCAAAATGAATGCAGTCACTGAATACCTATTCTACTAATCAGCGACATCAGAAAAATAAATTCCAAAACAACAGCAGCTGATAACAATTGAATTAGGTATACTGCATTATAGGAGTCATTTCACTTGGCATCAATCAACATGAAGAAACAAATTTGAAATCCCAAACACCATACCATGACAGTTTCTTAGAAAGAACATGAACAGATATTAAGTAAAGTAAAGATGGCTTGAGCAACATTCTAACCAATTTTTTTCACAATTATGAAGACACAAAATAATATCAAATCATCAGGGTACACTTTGTCCCTGTCTAAGGAAGTCAAAATAGCTGGGTCCACAAGTGTAAGCCAAGTTCACCTGTTCTAAAAAGAAGATTTAGTCTAGGTTCTCACAGAAGTAAGGACAGAAAATTCTCAATAAACTTCATACCCCTGTACAGCTCCTGACTAGGTGCATATTTGGATTTCAGTTCAAAAGTCTGAACTGACGTTTTTTCCTTTTTTTTATTTTTTTTTATTTTGGCAAACCTCAGTTTACCGTCCAACCATGTTTGGCTGATCTAAAACCTCCATTTTACAAACTTGTCTTCCAAACCCCAGTTTTCCGAACACCATTCAGTGCCCGTTTGGATCAGCGATTGGAAAAGTAGCTTATTGAAAAAGTAGCTTATGGATAAGTGAAGTTGGGTAAAAGCTAAATTGAATAAGCTAAATTATGTTTGGATTGGAGTTCAAAAAAGCTAGTTTGCAAAAGTAAGATTGATAAAAAGTTGTTTGGATTATGGTTGAGTAAAAGTAAGTCTGGTTATAAAATGACCAAAATGAGTATGAGTTTTAATAAATAACAAAACATGATAAAAAAAATTTTGTATAATATAATGAATTTAAATTAATTTAATATAAAGAAGTGAAATTTAACAGGTGATTTAAAATTTAAAATTTTAAAAATAAAAAAAAAATATTTTAAAAATGAAGCTCCTTGGACGGCAAAGTAATGAGCTTTTACGTTAATCTGAGAGGGGTCATGGGTGACGAAAGCTTGATAAAAAAAAAACGAAGTAAATAGGGAATAATGATAGAAGTGGGAGAATAACAAAGGAGGAAATAAAAAAAAAAAAAAAAGGACCCTCTGACAGCAACGAAATTGTGGGAGAGCTGAGGTGAAAAAAACAAAGAAAGTTGAAAGCCACAATAAGCTCTTCAATAAGCTACAAAATTCAGCTTGAGAGACAATGTACGTTTGCCAGCTTAAATTTCATAAGCTCTTTTTTTTTTAAGCCCAACCAAACAGCATGCTTTTTCCAATCGGGCTTACACTAAAAATAAGCTACTTTTAAGCCTCTCAAAAGCCTTGCCAAACGGACCCTCAAAGTTAGATTTTTTAAATTAAGTTTGCAAATGGATTTCCAGAAACAGTTTAGACGAACAGTAGAATACAAATTGCTTCTACGAGCTATTTTATTTATCTAGTTTTCAAAGAACTTGGGAGGAACACAAAAAGATAACTATTGGTGTTACAAACAAATAGTTATGAAGGAGCATGTACCCTTTGCACTGAGAACCCAAACTAAAAGTTTTTGTATTCAATATTAATAGGGGGAAGAAGTCAAAACTTACTAAAAGACAAGAAATCATTGCCCAAAGAAAGAAACAAAATAAAAGAAAAAAGACAAGCAATCAAAGAAACTGACCTTTCAACTTTCTTTCCAGAAGCTAGATCCAACTCATGAATTGACAAACTAGTCTGAGTCCTTTTGTAAAACTCAAAGCCAAGTTCTCTAGCGGCAATAACAAATGCCGCTTCATCTGGAGATTCAGCCTCATATGAGACTTTTCCTGTCTCTTCATCCACTTCAGGTATGGCTGTATGACAGATTGCCAATAAGCGAAAAAACTTTTGGATAACATCAGCATTTGGCTCATTAACCCAGTTGCCATTCATTATCCTTTCATCTGAAAAGTTAAAACCTTTAATGGGTGCTTTGGTATCAGTAGAATCCCTGATGTCATCTAATTCTATACCATTAACCTGTTCATGGATCAATGGCGAGCCTTTTCTCCTACCCATAGCCTTCTCAACCTCTGTAACACCACGTCCATAAGCCACCCCAGCGACTGAACATTTAATGAACTCCATTGAGTTGCAGGTCAGAGTTCCAGTTTATCAGAAAGTATTGTGTCAACTTGGCCAAGTTCTTCATTCAAGTTTGAAGTACGGGCATGAGCAGGTTTGTCTGCTTCTTCATAATACATGTGGGTATCTTGATTGATGAAGATGCTCTGAAGGACTTTCACAATTTCTATTGACACATACAAGGAGATTGGAATGAAGTAGCTATACAACATTAAGGCTGTCAAGGAATGGTATATTGCAGCAGCTGCTGCTCTTTTTGGATCAAAGAAAATTGTAGAATTATCTGGTCTTAGATACCACCTTTTCATCAATCCATTCTTCAAATCATCTTTTGTTGTGATGCCAAAGACAATGGATCCAACAGATGACAATAGCAACAGTATACCAAACATGAAATATATCACTTTGTCCATCTTCTTCTCAATTCTGCTTCTCTTTGAAGGGGGAGCAGTAGAATTTTGTATTACTTTAGTGTCATGACCAGTGAAAATGACAGCTCCAAATATATAGGACGTATTACGGAGTTTAGAGTCTCTCAAAAGAAGTTGCTGAGGAGAAAGAGGATATTGGTGCTCCTGAAAATCCAAGCTACCAATAAAAGAGTACAAATTTGCATTTGGATCTTCGCATTTTACTGTCCCTTTAAAATCCTTGAAGTTAACATCCTCTTGTAGGTAAGAAGTTACCTCCAATCCTTGTTTCAACTTTAAATTTGTCTCTCCATCCAAGTTCATGGTCTCAACATAACAGACAGCATCATCATAGCTAGATGAAAGCAATAGAAGGTCTGCTGGAAAGAATTCATCTTTCTCTACCTTCACTATATCCCCTACCATTAGATTCTTCCACTCAGTATGCTCAAAAACACCATCACCTTTATGCACTTTAACTTTTCTATTGTTCACCTCAATATCCTGCAAAATTATTCCACTGACAAAATTATATACTCTCATTAAATGATTTACATAAATACTTTCCTTAAAAATGTTTGATATAATGTCCCAGACTTAAGTCGGAAGTTTTATTTTTATTTTTATTTTTTTCCCATACCCCATATCAACCAACTTGGAATATCAGCTATTAATTTAACTTGGAATATCTCAGAGATAACGTGTTTGCAAATAATGAAACTATATCAACCAACTTCGCACTTGTCCTGTTCAAGCACCATATCATGTGAATTATGCCTTTATGAACACAGGTTTTCTTCAAGCCTCTGGACACTTCCAGTCCCATAGATTTTTTTAGCTATGTGAACTGTGACCAGCAAGAAAAAGTAAACTTAAACACAACCTGGAAAACGTAAATGAGTACGCATAGTGTGACTCGTTTTGATTCCATGACACTTTTTGCTGACAGCATAAAATGAGAATCAACAAGTGGCAGAAAGTATACAGTACCTGCTTTTTGCGACGCCAATCTTCAATACCTTCTTTCACCATTGTTGCACCAATAACGATTATCAGAGGAAGGATAGCACTAACAGCCGAATAGGGTGCAAGTTTGGTGAAGGATAAGACACCAGTGACTAAAAAATAAAAATTAGCCACTCTCCTAAACTGTTCAAACAGTGACTTGGGCAAGAAAGTAGCAAGAGAGTATTTTGTAGAACTGACATAATTATCAGGATAATTCTGAGTTACAGCTTCTGGGCCGTTTGGTTCATTGCAGAAGACAACCCTGGAATAGCCTCTTCCTCCAATATTTGAATAATCTTCTTTGAATGATGATTTACCGCAGGTGAATGAATAGATCTTGCTGAGATGCAGCTTTCTTCTTCTTCTTTCCTCCCTCATTTTTTTTCTTCCTTACCTCGCTGATATGTTTTACGAAGAAAAAAAATAGATGAACTGACTATAAAGAGGCAGATGAACCCTGTAAAATGAACTTGTTTCGCTCTTCCCAAAAGCCGGTCTCTACTGAAAATTCCAAAACTAGCAGTTAAAACGGCAATTCGTCACAAATCTCGGAGCAAGCAAGAGATTCAGAATGCTTATTACTTAAAAAGTAGCTCCTTTTAAGGGTGAAATCCACCGTTACAGCCTTTCTAAGGACAACCAGGTTCCCCGACTACCTAAGATTACTGGCTCCCAGAGTCTAGAAGCCTCCCTATAGCCGAAGTACACAGGAAAGAATTATATGTATATGTATAGAAAGACAGGTAATAGATATTGAACCCCAGAGAAGCTCCCAAAGACCCAGTAATTTAATGAAGGAATTAATGGCGCGTCCAAAGAAATGTCAAATCTTTGTATGAAATGAGAAATACCCAGACGAGTATCCTCCCTTAGTGAGCCAAGAAATGAAATAATTTCGAGGGGACGATCGAGGAAGATCAGAGAAGAGCCAGACTTAAGAAATGAAAAATCTGTGGATTTGGTCAATTTTGTAACATGATGGCATAAGGAGAAATTTTGAACAAAGACTTGAATTAGATCTCGCATTTTGACTTTACAACGGACAATAAGGAGAACGCGCATTTCCTTCTGAGCGTGACAAATTCAAATAGCGACTAGTTTTCCAGGAAAAACAGAGCCATGGGAAAATTCTCCGCTCAGAGGCCCAAAAAAAAAAAAAAAGACTGAGACGCAATATGTTAAAATGGAAAACGTCAACACGTAATTTCCATGGAAAAAGGAAAACAAAATTGTGGGTTTTGTTCTATTTCGCGGGAAAGTTATTGAGCTCGTCAATGGTGGATTGTTAACTGAGCTGTCTCTATCTAAATAATGAAGCTTCACAGATTAATTAAACTGAGAAGAAAGAGACAAGTTCATTTTTATATTAGTGTGAAAATAACAACGCTCAAATTATGATCAATATAAATAATAATAATGATAATTAAAATCTAAAGGAAGAAAACAGAGATGATGGCTTGAGGATTGTCTTCTTCTACACGTTACCTTTCTTCCCAATCAGCAATCACGGCAGAGAGAGGAAATCTAGAGAGAGAAGGAAACATAGTATAATATTATTTGACCTTAAATTATAGTACTATTTTGAGAGGAAAATTAAAGTAGGCTGTAGGAGAAATAATTAGACCAGTGATGATTATGAAGAATAAGAATGGGGAGATAAATTCAGACCCAAAAAAAAAAAAAAAGAATAGGAAGATGAAGAAGTTGTTTTTGGTCTTTGTATGGTGGATATATCAACAATAATATGCGCCGGCATGCGAGGGAATCTAAGTGCAATTCCTGTGAACCAACATTAAATTAAATAGATAAACACATGCTATGCTAATTCCCACCGTTGACTAGTCAAAATCCCTTTTTTTCCTCAATTCATAATCCAAGATTTAATAAGGAGAACAGTCTGTTGGCAAAATAATAACAACAATAATACCAGTAGCAGCCTATATTGAAAAACAGAGTGTTTGGGCCAGAAAAAAACAGAGTATTAATAGTAAGATTGCATGAATTTTAAATTATCAAAAAATATATAATACTATCTCTGGTCTTTAATATAAGATTTTGTTTGACTTTTATTTTGATCCTAAATATAAGATCTCAATCCACTTTGTCTATCATATTTGTGCATTTTTTCTCAAGATAATCCTTCTAATAATAGTAATTCTAGCCAATATATTTGATTAACAATGATATTTTAGGAAATATAACACCTATTTATTATAAATAACCAACTTAACTTATTTTTTTGATATTATCAAATTAGTCAACTAGTTCTTATAATTAGGACTGAAGATAGTATTATCAAGATTTTCAAAGAATAAGCTAATTATCTCACTAGCTAATTTCATTTAAGAATTGATAAGGTGATCTCACAAATGAATTTTCTAGTATATGTATTAGTTTTATGCAGAAATCGATTAAATTTCTTACTTTACGCACATTTAAATAGAAAATTTCAATGTTTGTATTATATTCTCTCTTATAATTAATAATTTTAAACAGGGTTTATTTTAAAAAATTTAATTAATACTTATCAAGTAACTTTTAATAATGATATTTTTTTAGAAGGTGTCGTATAATAAAAGACGGGAGGAACTAAATAGAATCATAGAAAGATAAAACAATTATTATGGTTCTAATGTTGGATTATCAATAAATAAACTTTATGGTCAAAAACAATTTTTTTTTTTTAGGGTTACACATGCCCACTTTTTTGGTTCCCATGCTTTTCTGCTTTGAACTTTGAGTAATCATAGTTTAACTTAATGCGGTAAATATGATTACAATTTAATGATTATTTAATATTGTTTTTGGATGCTGTGGATTTGATGCTTCTTTTGGTCAAAATTTCATGCGAAGTCCATAATTAACATGAACGACTAAGATAAACAGAATTATAATATTAAGTTATTAAATTTTTGGGCAAGGATGTGATTTTTTTTAATTTATTTTTATCTTTTTTCGCATTCTATACATATACAACTCATTGATAAAATATTTTTAAAATACAATGAACAAGGTTCTCAAATTGACCAAGACCGCTCTATTTGTGAACAGAGGTGAAAAAAGAATTTAATGATTTTGACCAAAACAACTTTAAAATTTGATTTATATTTGCTCTAGAATGTTATAATTGCGGACCTATTCCCGCTTTCTCATTAATAATAACTTGACCACGCAAATTCTTACCAAAAAAGAAAAAAAAATCCCAATATTATTCGTTCTAGAAAATGTTGTTTTGCTTATTGCTTACAAATATGCGCTGCTAATACTACTATTCAAAACCCTCTAGATTGTCAAAAAATAAAAGTAATTTTGTATAGAGTCTATATATATATATATATATATAGAAATTAGAAAATTGATGTTGGTCCTATATATAAAATCTATGTTTATCAACTTTTTCTCCAAATTAATCCTATTAATATTTTCCAACAATAATCAAATAGAAAAGGAAGGGAAGAAATTAAAAAAGATACTTAGAGTGTTTTAGAAAAAACATATTATGCTACCTCTGGTTTTTAATATAAGAGCTAGTTAATTAATTTGAGTAGATTAAAAAAATTAAGTTAGTTATTTGTAATAAATAGATGTTGTTTTCCCTAAAATATCTTTATTAATCAAATGTATTAGCTGGAACTATTATTATTATAAGGACTATTTTAGGAAAAAATAGATAAATATAAGAGACAAAGTGAATTGGATTTTATATTTAGAACCAAAATAAAATTCAAACAAACTCTTATATTAAGGATCAAAGATAGTATTAACTAATTTAACTGATATCTTTAATTTACTCAAATTAGTTAATTAGATCTTACATTAAAGACCGAAGGAGTACAGTACTCCCTTTGGTCCTTAATATAAGAGTTAGTTTGACTTTCATGTACTCATAAATACAAGATCTTAATTCACTTTATTTCCATATTTATTTTTTTTATTGTAGTTTTTATAGTAATTACATATATTAAAGGTTTCATTAAATGGTAATTCTAACTAATACACATAAGTAGCAATGGTACTTGAGGAAGGACAACACATATTTGCTATAAATATCTAACTTATCTAATTTTTTTAATTTAGTTAAATTAATTAATTTGCTTTTATATTAAGCTCCGGAGATAGTATCTCTCTTAACATATGAAAAGCCAATAATCAAATCTCTAACCGTTGGCTTAAAGGATGAGCACCTTTGTTAGTTATGCCAACATGAATTGGTTACATTCACATTTTTTTATAATATCTCTTTTAATTTTTATACTATATATTATCATATAAATATAAAAATTTTAACAGTTCCTATTATTTATCAATTATAAAGAGTTAAAGAAAACTTTTGTCCATAGAGTATTGCAAATATTATCAGATATTTTAAACTATTTATTAGAGCAGTACTGTCCATTTACCCTTCAAGTGTCGAAATCATTAGATGGACTAACACATATCGAGATTAACCATTAACTTCATTTTATTTTATTTAACAATTGTTTTTCTCTCTAAAATATTCATGGAAACATCCTAGATATATACCAGTAATCTAAGGCAATTAGTGCCGTTGCTTATTTCATCAAGCATATGGAAACAAGTTTAGGGAGTACATACCATCTATGAACTAACAATCAATTAGCAATGTTGACACAAATTATATATATACTCCTCCGGTCTTCAATATAAGATCTATTTAACTAATTTGATTAGATTAAGAAAGTTAGGTGAATTATTTAATTATAAGAAAAGTGATACATTTTTCCTAAAACATCATAATCATTTTTCGTAATACTTGATTATAGTTGAAAGAGTATCCATAGGAGTAATTTAGAGAAAATTGATAAATATGAGAAAATGAGTCTTATATTTAGGACAAAAAACCAACTCAACGATTGGGTCATATATTAAGGACCAGAAGAGTATATATATAAGAGTAAAATATTCTAACCACCCCTTAGTTTTACCTAAATTACATAGACATCCCCTCTATTTTGAAAAACCATATAAAACCTCCCTTAAAATTAAAATACAAGTTATACTAATCTCTTTTGTATAATGATATTTCATTTCTATCTATTCCAATTATTAGTTAACTGTTAATTGTAACTTTTTAAGCTCTTTTTTTTACCAAAATACCCCTCTTTATCATAAGAATTAATTAACACTTATATTCCTTAAAAAAACTATGCAACCAAGAACTGCTTTTAATACATGAATTTTCAAAATTTTTAATATATTATAAAATTTATTAATTTTGAATTTATTGTAAAATTTTAAAATTTTAATTTTTCATCATATTTTAAATTTCTTTATTTTATTTTTTAAATGGTTAAAAATATATATCAAGCACATATTTTTACTCACTATGTAGTATAAACTATGTAAGTTTGATAGATTGAGTAAGTTTTTGAATCTATAATTTAAAATTCTTAAACACATTTTTTCTACAAACGTTTATAAACACATTAAGTTTAGATTGAAAACATTAAGCAAATAACTATTTGCAAAAATAAGAAAATAAAATTAGAAAAATAAAATAAAATATAGTTTAATATAAATTTTGAGGATTGATTAGAATGAGGTAAAATAGTAAATAAAATTTATTTAATTATGTTTTTAGAATCTTTTGAGAATATTTTTAATAGTGTTAACATATTGGACTAAACTGTATGTTTTCAAAATAGAAAGGAGGTTCGTGTAATTAAGGTATAATTGAAGGGTAATCAATGTATTTTACTCTATATAAAGATAAAAAGTTCAAAAAAAAAATAGACACTCATGGATTAAAAAATATAATCATGTATTAATGGTCAACATCAAAATATGATGCGCATATTCTGGTAATTTTATATAAAAACTAGTAATTGTTTGCCGTTAACCCTTCATGAATACTTGAGAAGAACTGCTTTTTAACCCCAAAAAAAAACAAAAAAAAAAGTCAATCTGAACTCAATAAGTAATATCAATGCCTATTAATTAAGAAATTTAACTAAAATTAATTATTTTTTAAGTGAAATCTTAAAATTATCCTTAGAAGCATAATTTGGTTAATTAATTAGGGCTTTGTATAAATAATTAAAAATATTAAATAGCAAAAATTAATATTTGAAGCAAAATGAATTACATTATAAATAATACTGCCTCTATCCCTATTTTATAATATCTATTTTGAATTTGTCTGAATATTAAATACATTTTTATCTATTTTTGTTTAATTGATATATTCTTTCTTTCTTTTTTCCCATATGTTTTTTGTATCTCTTTTTTTGTCACTTTCACCAGCCTACTTATAAATGAAAGTATATTTGAAAATAAAAACTATATATTTTTAAAACATTTATTATTTTAAAATAATTTAATATTTTTAATTAACAATAATACTTGTATCAGGTTCTTTATATTTATTATATTAAGATATTTAATCACTCATAATCATGTGTTTTATTACTAAATATTAATATTTAATCATAAATTTGATGTTAAAAGAAATAAAACACATGATCTTGTATAATTAGAAAACTTAACATAATGACTATAAAAAACTTAATTTAAATAATTTTTTTATTAAATTATGTAATTTGGTTATTTTAAAATTTTATATACGGAGTGATAAAAGGAGTGGCATTCACCGACACATACAAGAAGCAGTGGTCATGAATTTAGAGGACGGGTGTTTGGATGAGTCTATAAGTGTTTTTTAAAAAACACTTTTTTATAAATTAAAATAAATT
>NW_021636553.1:0-20129 GCF_004799145.2 Neltuma alba | reverse complement strand
CGCTACTATCACTATCAGCCCTCCGGGAAATATAATGAATCCAGCAATGAATGATTTTTTTTTCTTCTTTTTTATATATTCAGGGGTATTATGGACTTTTCATTTTGATTAAATGTAAATTGTTTTTGGCTTAATCTTCTTAATGACATACCGAACATACGGATGGTAATAATGTTGCATTACATCACATTGCATTACCGTCTCTGGTATGTGGGAATAGAACCAAATAGGCCCTAAATTCTTATACTTAAGCTGTGAAATCATTTTTGGTAAAAAAAAAATGCTGTAAAATCATTATTTCTGTCGGAGGATCTCGTCTTACACCCTTTTGGTCTTTGCAAATTAAAATTAATACTATGATCCCTCCAATCCATAATATAAGGAACTAGTTGAATTTTTTCACAACCCAAAAAATGAAAAATGTTAAAAGAGATTAAATTTGTTTCAAATTGATACAAGTTGCCTATTTTATGATTCGAAAATTCTCTCTCCTCCTTATAACAAGAGTTAAAAATGAAAAATTACCATTAATTACCATATCAATTTCTTATATTTTGGACCAAAATTTTCTCTTAACCAACTTCTTATATCATGAACCAGATGGAATAACTCTTTGGACTACCAAGGGTCTTGCGTTTTATCCGTAGCACAGAACCTAAATTAAAGTCATATACCGTGAGCTCAACCCTTCAAGGCTTCTAATACTCCTCTCGAAACAGTATGTTTTATAATTGGGAGAATTGCAATTAGATCCCAAAGAAGGGATTTAATTACCCTAAAGTTCCAATGACAAGTTAGCAGTAAAAATCAGTTGTCATTTCCTATATTGGAGCTTGTCATTACATGCTTTTCAGTTATCAACAGAGCTTAGTGTAATTAAATCCCTTTCTTGGGACTTAATTGCATTTCTCCCTTTATAATCTCCGGCAAATTCTACAGTTGCGGTTATTACCACCGTCTGCGCATTGGGCTTACGAGCTCATTCATTTCCACCTCTTTGCATATTGGCTATCTCCTTGATCATGGGTTTGTCCCACTCCATTGTTCGGCTCAACAGATAGTTCAACCAACAAATCCAATAATAGACAGTTAAGGCTTGGTTAAGTAAATTGGTTTGTTAGATATACTCTTCCAGTTCTATTTTATACAGTTTAGAAGGCATAAAAAAAAAAAACAAACAAACAAATATCATAAAATGTGATGAGAACTAAGTGATCATTATAATAGTCTGCACAGGAGTGATATAAGGCATACCCAACCTATGTCTCATTCATTTACTTTTCAAAAGTTAACTAAGCTAAATGTAGTAAAATGAAAATCTAGCCTACATCATGTCTCAAGGGAGCCAAATGAATTATTTAAATTCCTGGCTACTCACAATGAGCCACAAACTATCAAGTTAACAGAAGTAAAGTGTCAAGAATTATGGTTGTAATTTCCTGGTTATTAAAACTAAGATTAATTTTTGTGAATTTTAATTTTTAATGCAGAGAAATCGTGAGTTAAGGATGTTGAGCCCGAATCTTGGTCATCCAGTAAAAAAAAAAAAAAAGAGAAGTCACCAACAAAATTTTAAAAGATTAATTTTGAAAACCTAAAAAATGTGGTCTACAAAAACTGGATAGGGTTCAAGAATTGATTGTGTGTGAGGAAGGTGTTAGGCACCTCACAACACCTGTTCAAGAGAACGGTTACCTTAAGTCAATTACTCAAAATTAATATGGCCTTTTTATTATATTTTAATTACCCAAAAAAACAAAAATAGAAACAAAGAAAGATTTTTTTATTTACAAAAAGGAAAATAAATTATTTATAAAGCTGGACTTAACCTAAGATAAAACCTAGAGCCTACATATCTTTTAGAGGGATCAAAGCTCACGTAGTTTGGGGATAGAAATGCGTGTCACCTGGTTGATATTTTTTAAAAAATATTTATTCAATTAAAAAAGATGTTTTTTATGGGTTGATATTTTTTTAATATATGAAAAAAAATTGTATTTTTATCTAGAAAATATTTTTTGAAAGAGATTTTGGATTACCCTCCCTGTGGAGATTCCATAACCTCATACAGGAGAATAATCGTTTGAGCATGCGAAGGTTCTAAAAACATCACACGGCTCTAAAAAATATTTTGAGATAACATATATATTTTTTAAAAGGGAATTTTTATTTTATTATTTATTTATAAACATGGGGCCAAAATTAGTTTCTTTCTTTTTATTTCAAAAAGTAAATTTGCACAACCACATTGGTATTCCTGTGGAGACTCCCATAGTCTCACATGGTTTACCAATGAATCTAGATATCTGCGGAGATTTTAAAAACCTTACGTGGTATAGATTTAAGAAATGGAAGTGTTTTCAAAAATAAAAAGAAAGAATACCCAAAATTAATTCAACATGAAACTCAAGTTAAAATAGGAATGAAAATTCATACTTAATGCTCCACTTATCAATTAGCTAAAAAAGAATGAATTAAATAACAAGTCAATAATAAAAAACTATATACACATATTAGTAAAATGACATAGATAAAAATAAAATAAATAAAATAAAAAAATAAAAAAGTAGATATTAAAGTGAGTACATATGGGAGATAATAGATGAGGGCACATTTCGAACAAATCAAAGAGAAGGGAAGTAGTGAGAATTAACTAAAATCATGTTTAATTCAACCCTCAAACCGTCATTGTTCAAGCTCACAAATATGATAATAATCACAAGAGCATAGGCTTTCTTTGGATAGAAGAAAGAAGATGATGCACAATGGACTCTTCTCTAGTTAGGCTTCCTCTCTTTTTTCCCAACCCAACTCATCGTCATAAAATAAGATGATAGAAAAGCTATCCACCTTGCCTCCTTTTTCACTGAAAAATTATGAGCGTCCTCCTCCTCTAACCCCTATTCTCTTATTTATAGGCTCCACTAAGAATTTCTAATTTTCTCTAATTTTTGTTTTTTAATTTTCCTCAATTATGACTCATAATGTAATTTCCTATTTAAGCACCAAATCATCATTAAATTGTGATTTTTTATTTTAATTTTTTAAAATTTTCACAATTATACCCTAAGATATTTCTAAATTGAGAAGTCAATCATCCTAAATAAGAAATTTTTACTTTTATTTTCTGATTTTTCTATTTCTCTCTTTAATATGTCCATCTCACATTTTCTAAATTGGAGGTCAATTGGCTTTTAATTCGTATCTTTTATTTTATTGTTATTTATTGTACGAGGAATATTCTTATTTAATTTTTTTTTTGGATTTGCCTCATGGTGGATTTCTCAAACTTAGCTTCTAAGAAAGAATCAAGGAAGATATTAATCTTTTATTTTTTTTTATTTGTCTTGTTTATATTTAATAATTTTTGTGTGACCCAGACCAAATTGAGTGTTCACAAAGGACAAGGAGGATGTTAAAAGAGAGGATTCAAACAATGTATCAGCCTATCAGGAGTGTTCCCGTGGAGATTTCTAGCCTCCAAGTCCATTGAAGATTGGAGTTCAAAGACTGGACTAAACAATTAAGCCAACAATTTGCTAGCTTACGCTACTAGAAAAAAGACTTTTAATATTGCCAAATAACGGTAGTTAAGAGGAAAAATGCCATGAAAAAAAAGGCGGTGGTATTTTTGTAAATAAGTATTGTGATGGTTGATTTTTCACAGCAGTTATTAAGAAAACTGCCGTGAAAATTGTTTTTAACGGAGGTTATTTTAAAACTTTCCATAGTAGTTTTCTTAATAACCGCCGTGGAAAGTTTTAAAATAACCCTCTCGCGGGTTCAGTTTCTCTCATTTTCATAGTTTTGTTTCAATGCGCCGTGGTCTCCCTCTGTCCCACCCACCACCACCAACGACCTTTCATTACGGCCATTCCTCTCTCTTTCCCATCGTTTAAACTCCTCCATTTAGCTTGTGGTGTCTTGCCACCGTCTGCCATCGTCCACTGCCATTTGAATGTCTTTCTTTTAGCATTTGAATCGTCTCTACCAAGTGAGTATCCTTTTCTTTCATTCATTCCAATTGTTGTTGGTTTTTTGAATGCTTTGACCATAAAAATCTGTTGTATTTCAAATGGGTTTGTTAGTTTTACATTATGGTTGGCTTGCATTGTTGATTTTGTGTTTTCTATGTGCTTGAGGTATTGCTTGGTGGCATTTGGTGTGAGAAAACCTCAATTCCTTCCTATATATAGTATTAGAAACATGTTTAAATGTTTGAAGTTGATTAGTTTTGAAGTTTTTTTATTTTTTTTTACAATTTTTTGATATTTATTTCAAATTTTTGGTAATTTTTTTGTAATAAATTTGAGAATTTAGTAATAAATAATCTGTTTAGTGTTTTGTGAATTTTTTTGGTTATGAACTTTGATTGATGATAAAGTGTTATTTAAATTTCATTACAAATTGATATCATTTGTGTTCTCATTTTGGATTCAAAAGTTTTAGCTTTAAGAATCTTTATTCATTGAATTAGTTTGAAATTGAATTTTTTTTATTTGTTATATTTTTTCAAATTTATCCTGTCTTTAATTTGTTTATTACATTGTTAAGTTGATTTGGTTGATTGATTGATTTTTTTTATATTTTAAATAATTTGGGATTTGTTATAAGAAAAATTAGAATGGAGGACCTAAAGGGAATAATATTTTTACAAAAATTTACTTTTTTTAAAGTATATATGTGTTTTAATTTATTTTTACAAAAAGCTAAATTTTATATACAAATCTGTTTTTATTTTTTCTATAACTTTAAATTAGAAACAAGTGTTTGAAAATAAATTATATTAAATTAATTGAACATTTGTATAAAACTTTATGCATGTTGAAATATGTTATAAAGAATAGTTTTAATGTTAATTAAAATAATTTTTGTTTAACTATTTTACAAAACTTATATATGTTTGTTTGATTTTTTATTTTTATCAATATTTTTGCTCATTCACTATATATACCAATTTTTAAGAAATTACTTAATCTAATTTTTAAAAGTAATTATATCTTTCATTTTTTATTATAATATATTTAATAAGATAAACAGGGGTTGAGAAAAAAAATAGAGCTAAAAAATTTGTCCTCATCTTATTGATTGAAGAAAATTTTATTTTTGATTAAAAATGTTGAGTGCATTTTGTTTCTAATTTGGTGTTTGTATATTTAATTGTTTATTTTTGGTCTTTTTAAATAATTACAATTTTTAAGATTCTTTATGATAAGTATAACTTTTTCTTGATCTTTCACTCTAATTTTTCCTTTGTTATATATTTAAGGGGAAATTCTATCGAATTTTTTATTTTTTAAAAAAAGACATTCCCTTTAATTTGTTGACTAACATTTAATTATTTAATTATTTCAATATTCGAATTAAGGAGTTAGAATTGAGCTTGACAACTATGTGAATTGACTCTGTAGAACAATGGATCGTAGTTGGATGAAAGCTAAGAGAATTAGCAAAGAAAATGAGTATGGGGTTGACAGATTTCTTGAGTTTGCTCAGAAAAATGCCCCTAGTAAAAGAGATGGATTGTACTATTGTCCTTGTGTCAAATGCTTAAACAGTAGTCGGCGGAGTATTTCTAAGATAAAAGAGCACATTATTTGTGATGGGATAAATTTGAGATATACAAATTGGATATGGCATGGAGAAATTAGAAAGAATACACTGTCTGGAAAAGAGAAGGTTGTGAATGAAGACTCTGGTGATAGAGTTTCGGATATGTTTCGTGACAAGGTCTGAATCCTCTACACAATTCTCTCCCACTTTTAAAATTTTGTGTAGTGATGCAGACACGCCTTTATACCCAAGGTGTAAAGATAATTACACAAGGTTAACAACTGTGTTGAAATTGATGAACTTGAAGGCAAGAAATGGTTGGATCGATGCTAGTTTTACGGAATTGCTTGAACTGCTGTATGATATTCTTCCAAAAGAGAATTCACTTGTGAAATGAATGTATAAGGCAAAGAAAATTTTGTGTTCAATGGGTTTGGAATATGAGAAGATACATGTGTGTCCTAATGACTGTATATTATTCAAAAATGAGTATGACGGATTGAATAAGTACCCTAAATGTGGGATTTCAAGATACAAAGTTAAGAAAGATGATGGTGATTATAATGAGATGACCAAAGGTTCTCCTTTGAAGGTTCTATGGTATCTTCCAATAATAGTATGATTTAAGTGTCTATTTACTAATGCCACAGATGCAAAGAACTTGAGATGGCATTTCGATGAGAAAATGTGTGATGGAAAGCTTCGTCACTCAGCAAATTCTCCTTAATGGAAAATAATAGATCAAAAATTTCCAGTAGATTTACTAGCTAATGAACATAATAAATCATTTATAGAGTGGTTCAAGCAAGAAGTGTTAAAAGATGGCAATCCTTCTGAGACAATACAGAGGCTAGTTGCAGGGCCTTGTTTTGAGGTTTTGTATTGGGGCGGATATGACATAAATGGTTAGTCATTTTACACAAAAATCCAAGATGATAAGAGTACCATGCAGAAGAGTGGGGTGATGGTAGTAGCTAAAGCTATGCATTTTGCTAGTTCTAAAGATAGAAACCTAATGTTGGCAACAATGCCCTATTATGGAATAATAGAAGAGATACGGGAGGTTAGTTATACCAAGTTTAAAGTTCCCGTCTTCAAATGTAAGTGGGTTAATAGTAATGCTGTGCAAGTAGATGAAGAATTTGGATTTGTTTCGGTTGATCTTGAGAGGTTTGGATATGGAGATGAGCCATTTATTTTGGCAAGTCAAGTGAAACAAGTGTTTTATGTTCCCGATCTAGTAAAGAAGAAATGTCTTGTTAGGATTATAGTTTTGATGATAACAAAGTCAGATAATTTGAATTAAGTATTTTGATCGATCAACTGATCGATCAATCATTTATCGCTAAGGTTACAGATAATTGTTCAAGTGTAAATCAGGTTTATAGTAGGTATTTTGATCGAAGAACTATTCGATAAGTAGTTAATCGATAAAATGATCGATTATCGCTAACGTGGAAATCACACAAGATTATGGTTAATTATCGATCAACTGATCGATAATATCAGATAAACAATGAAGTTACTGATAAAGAGAACCAAATCTGAAGTGTATTTATCGATCACATGATCGATAAATCAGTTATCAATAACGACTTCGATAAAAGGTAACACAATCTACTTGCTCTGCACATTAATTCTGTTACCAATTTATCGATCATATTCTCGATCATTTGTTTATCGATCACATGTTCGAACATTATGCTCTAACTCTCTGAATGCAGGTAATCATCTTTACTGATGGATCGATAACCTTATTGATCATAAAATTATCGATCACATGATCGATAATCAATGTCTTTATCTACTCTTATTTAGTTTTCCTGCAACCAATTATCGATAACATTATCGATAAATTTAACTTGTTTGCATAAATAATTTTCACATAACATGATCGATAAAGAGTCTAAGGATTGCTATATTCGCATTAACTTATGTTGAACTATTTTCGATCACCTAATCGATCATTGGTTTTTCGATAATATGATCGATCATTCAATTCCCTGAAACTCATGTTTTCACAAAACGTGATCGATAATCAGTTTCTTTGCCTTACAGGATTAAATTTCTTTTCTCACTTTATTCGATCACTTGTTCGAATATTCATTGATCGATCACCTGTTCGATCACTTCAGATAGTCTGTGTCTTTCATTGAATATATTCATACCCATGGTTTATCGATAACATTATCCATCATACATTTATCGATAAGTTGTTCGATCATCAATGACTGAAGTTTCATTTCAATAACATTTGAATTATCGATAATCTGTTCGATCAAACAAGTGTTCGATCACTTGTTCGATCATGGAACGATTTCCTTTTACTATGATAATTCTTAAAGTCAATGATCCAACACTTGATCGATAATATTGGTGAACTAATTCGAAAAGTCTTCATTCTGTTTATCGATAACTGATCTATCATCAAGTAATCGATCATCTCTTCGATCAAACAGAACCAGAATGTCTTTCTGCTCTTCTTACAGATAAATCATTTCGTCACAAATCTTTGAATGATAAATTTGTTTCTCTTCTTAGTTCATGACTAAAGTATTCACCGCAAGACTCTTATTTGCTTAAAGCTTAAAATATGCAGATTAATGAAAACGAATGCAACGGCTCTTCAACGGGATTACGTAGACTGCAACCTACAGTGTCAGAAGCTCAGACGCATTAATGGCGGAACCGTTGAAACCAGCGAAACACGCAAACGGAGTCACAACGGCTAGAAGCTCTTCCGTCTAACGGCTACTTAACGATATCAACTATAAAAGGCGCGAAGAAGCATTGATGAAGAGATTGAATACCGGAACTACCACCTGCGATTATTTAGTCTAGCATTCAATACTCTGTTTTCACGTTACTACCGAGCATCAGTGTTCATCATTAAATTCACTCTGTAAGAGAGCCAATTACTACTCTTATTAAAATTGAGTGATACTCAAGAGTGTGGACTCTTGAGAGGGCTTGTATCCTTACGGGAGTAAGGGGGAGTGATTGAGCGATTCAATTACTGTACCGAGGCACCAAGAGCCCTGTCGATCTTGGAAGATAGTGAAATACTCAGAGGTGTTCTGGGGACTGGAAGTAGGTCACGTGGTTTAGACCGAACCAGTATAAATCTTGTGTCTTCTCTCTGCGGTTAAATTTCTCCTTACTCTGACTCTCTGTTTTTATTCAATACTGTCACGCATTTAATTTAAAATTTTTGTAACTCACCCAATTCACCCCCCTCTTGGGTGAGATTGTTTCTAACATTTGGTATCAGAGCAGGTCTCTTCACTAAGGATTTAACAGTCCGAAGAGAGATCAAATGGCAGGATTTGGAGATAGCGTGCTACCCGAAGGATGTTCAACATCTAAACCGCCAGGCTTCAGTGGAGAAAATTATACCTTCTGGAAAATGAGGATGAAAATCTTCATCAAGGCCACAGAGTATGGTTTGTGGGACGTAATAGAACACGGCAACTATGTCCCGATGAACACAATAGATGGCCAGCAAGTACGCAAGAGTCCCAGGGAGTTCGATGAGGAAGATAAGAAGCTGGTGACTCTAAATGACAAAGCTATCAACATACTCACGTGTGCGCTTAGTCAGAGGGAATACTTCAGAGTCTCAAGTCTGGAAACCGCGAAGGAAATGTGGGAGGCTCTGGAGATAGCTCATGAAGGAACCACCGGTGTAAAACAGAGTCGAATCAACACTCTCACCACCGAATTCGAATTATTCAGAATGAAGGAAGGAGAGAGTATCCGAGACATGGAAGTCAGATTCTCACATCTCATAAACCACCTCACTGCACTTGGGAAGAAATATAGTCAAGAAGATCAAGTGAGGAAAATACTGAGCGGTCTCACAAAAGAATGGGAACCGAAAGTAACAGCTATTGAAGAAACCAAAGGAGAATCCATTGGTTCTGTCGCAGCACTGTTCGGGAGCCTCGCTGAATATGAGAGTAAGCAAAAATACAAAAAGGAGATGAATGAGAAGAACCGGAAAGCATCGCTCTTAAAACTCAAGAGAGCGAAGATGATAATGAAGATGATCTTGATGATGATGAAATGGGCCTTATAGTCAGGAGGTTCAAGAAATTCTACAAAAACAGAACCGGAAAGAAGTTTCAGCCGAAACGCAGAATTTCCTCATATCCGAACGAACCAAAGGATCCAATCATTTGCTTCGAATGTAAGAAGCCAGGACATATCAAGGCGGAATGTCCCCAACTCTCCAGAACGAAGGACAAAGAAAAGAAGAAAGAAAGATTCAGAAAGAAGAAAGCCTTCGTCACATCAATCTGGGGAGACAGCTCTTCCGATGAAGAAGAAGGAAGTGATGATGAAGAAACCGCTAACATCTGTCTAGTGGCCCAAGAAAACGAGGAATCAGAAACAGACGAGGTAATAATTTCTGAACCATCTTATGATGAATTACAGTCCGAATACAATGCTTTACATTTAGAATTAGTAAGAATTGCAAAGGAGTTAGTAAGTTCTAAGAAAAGGATAAAGTTTTTAGAAGATCAACAATCAAAAGTTGAAGTCAATACAGACTCGACTTCGACTTGCAAAAGTTGTGAAAAGAACGAAAGAAAGATTAAAGATCTTACCAGAACCTTAGAAAAATTCACTAAAGGTAGCGAAATGCTTAAGGTGATCCTAGGAGCTCAACGGTGCTCTATGGACAAAACTGGTATAGGATACGATCCAACCCAAGATAAATCAAAAGGAAAGAAAAAGAGTAGTGGTAGATCATATCTTACATATTTTAGAAATTCTGTGCACTCTTCAAATCCATTTGCACTTTGCTCTCACTGCAACCGTAAAGGCCATTCAACTTCTTCTTGTTACTATAAGAAGAAAGGAGATTACGGAACATTAAAATGGGTGCCCAAAGGTACTTATGTACCAAAAATAACTCATACTAACCAAAAAGGACCCAAGAAGGTATGGGTACCTAAAACATGATTGTAATTTTGCAGGTATGTCTCAAGGCATCCAGAACAAATAAATGGTATATAGACAGCGGATGCTCCAGACACATGACGGGTGACACTGAGAAGTTTACATCACTCAAACCAAAAGACGGAGGAAAAGTAAGCTTCGGAGGAAACCAATCGGGAAAAATTGCTGGAATTGGAGAAATCGGAAGTAGCATAGGCATGAAGGTCGAAGACGTGTACTACGTGGAAGGTCTATGTCATAATCTCCTCAGTGTCAGTCAGAGTGCGGACAAAAACAACTGGGTGATCTTTGATTCTGAAGAATGCTTAATCATAAGCAAAGATGACCTACCTTTGAAGAAAGAAGAATTGAATACAAAGCTGAGAGCTCCGAGGGACGGTAACTGTTATACACTTCAAATTGATTCTAAAACTTCTGAAAACTGTTTTATTAGTAAAAAGGAGGAAAGTTGGATTTGGCACAAACGACTTGCACATGTCAACATGAATCAACTTTCAAAATTAATAAAAAGGGATCTAGTTGTTGGTTTACCAAAAATCCAGTATGAACGTAATGATGTCTGTGATGCATGTCAAAAAGGTAAACAAACAAAGTCTTCGTTTAAATCAAAGAAGATAGTTTCAACTGAAAGACCACTCCAAATGATTCACATGGACTTGGTCGGTCCATCTAGAGTAAAAAGCTTCGGAGGAAATCTTTATACCCTTGTAATAGTTGATGACTATTCGAGGTTTACCTGGACTTTGTTTCTTTCCTCTAAAGATGAAACTTTTAATGCTTTCATTGTTTTTGCCAAAAAGGTTCAAAATGAGAAAGGTATATCTATTGTGTCAATCAGGTCTGATCACGGAGGAGAATTTGAAAACAACGAATTTGCAGACTATTGTGAGGAACATGGAATTGACCACAACTTTTCTGCACCAAGGACTCCTCAACAGAACGGAGTAGTTGAACGAAAGAATAGAGTACTCACGGAAATGGCTAGAGCAATGCTAAATGAGAAAGGAGTCTCACAAGTATTCTGGGCAGAAGCAATGAGCACAGCTTGCTATATATCTAATAGAGCCTACATCAGAACACTGCTCGGAAAGACGCCATATGAATTGTACAAGGGGAGAAAACCCAATCTGACACATCTAAGGATCTTTGGGAGCAGATGCTATATCCACAACAACAACAAAGAAAACTTGGGTAAATTCGATCCTAAAGCTGATGAGGGTTTGTTTCTTGGCTACTCTAATCGTAGTAAAGCATACAGAATTTTCAATAAACGAACTTTTACAATAGAAGAATCAATTCATGTAGTGTTTGCTGAAACTGAAGCAATTTCGAAACCTGTAGATGATGATGCTGAAATCGTTCAAAATTTTCAAAAACTGGATTTGAACAAAAATTCGAACAAATATTTTCAGAAACCGTTTCAGAAAACAGGGATGATTTAAACGATCCTTCTTTACAAGAAAATCTAGAGCAGCCAAAGGCATGGAGACATAACCGAGATCATCCTCTGGAACAAGTCATTGGTAAAGTCAATGAAGGGGTCAAAACCCGGAGACAAATAATCAATGAAGTTCTTTTCTCTGCATTCATATCTCACATTGAACCCTCTAATATTGACGAAGCACTATCAGATGAATTCTGGATAGTTGCAATGCAGGAAGAGCTTAACCAATTTGAGAGAAATCAAGTTTGGGAATTGGTACCCAGACCAGAAGACCATCCGGTCATTGGCACAAATGGGTATTCAAAAACAAGCTCGATGAATCGGCTCAGATCATCAGAAACAAAGCCAGATTAGTAGCAAAAGGCTATAATCAAGAAGAGGGAATCGATTATGAAGAAACGTATGCTCCTGTAGCTAGATTGGAAGCCATACGAGTTCTTTTGGCATTTGCTTGCATCAAAGATTTTAAACTATTTCAAATGGATGTTAAAAGTGCATTTCTGAACGGTTACATATCAGAAGAAGTGTTTATCGAACAACCTCCCGGTTTTGAAAATTCAAATTTTCCTAATCATGTTTACAAACTTAAAAAGGCTTTGTACGGATTGAAACAAGCTCCTAGAGCTTGGTATGAACGACTTAGCAACTTCCTGATAGAAAAAGGTTTTGAAAGAGGTAAAGTGGATGCCACACTTTTCATTAAAAGAAGTAGGAAAGATCTTTTGATTGTTCAAATATATGTAGATGATATTATTTTCGGTGCTACTAACGAAGATCTCTGTCAAGAATTTGCTAAGCTTATGCAGGGAGAATTCGAATGTCCATGATGGGAGAACTAAACTTCTTTCTGGGATTACAAATCAAACAAAAGAAAAACGGTATATTTATATCCCAGACGAAATATGTAAAGGAGTTGCTGAAGAAATTCGGAATGGAGAATGCCAAAAGTGTAAAGACTCCTATGAGCTCAACCTGTTCGCTTGATGTAGACGAAGACGGGAAAGACATAAATCTAACAAGATATAGAGGGATGATCGGTTCTTACTATACCTCACTGCAAGTAGACCAGATATTCAGTTCAGTGTGGGAATGTGTGCAAGATATCAGTCAGCTCCAAAAGAGTCACATGAAGAAGCCGTCAAGAGGATACTCAGATATCTTGTAGGAACTCAAAATTTAGGAATCTGGTATCCAAAAAGAGGAACCGAATATCTAATGGGATACTCAGACGCCGATCACGGTGGATATAAAACAGACAGAAAAAGCACCAGTGGACAATGTCAATTCTTCGGAGGATGTCTTGTCTCATGGTCAAGTAAAAAGCAAAACACCGTGGCAATCTCCTCAACAGAATCAGAATATGTAGCCACTGCCTGCTGTTGTGCTCAGATCTTATGGCTAAAACACAAGTACAAGATCTAGGAATCAACTTACGTGAGATTCCAATCTTATGTGATAATACGAGCACGATAAGTCTGTCCAAGAATCCAGTCCATCATGCTCGAACCAAACACATCGATGTCCGACATCACTTTATTCGGGACCATGTTCAAAAGAAAGATGTAAAGGTTGAATTCATCCCCACTGAATATCAGATAGCCGACATCTTCACAAAACCACTAGATCAACAGAAGTTCAACTTCTTCAGAAGAGAATTGGGAATGGTAAATCCCAATGAATTGTAAGAAATGTCATACTATCACTCAAGATTAAGTGTTTAAATTTATTGTTTTGATGATAAAATAACTAACTTAAGCATCGGAGTATGTAGAAATTTGTTTTGCAGGAAGCTCTGTTTCGATGAAGAAAAACAGAGGTAAACAGAGTATGAGATTATCGATCAATTGATCGATAATCATGAAGGCAAGTAGGAGATAATTTATCGAACAACTGATCGATAAATTCACTTTGTAAAGAAAGGGAATTGCTCCAACACTACAATTATCGATAACGTGATCGATAAACTCAATATCGATCAGAACATCGATCAAGAGCCTCAAGGATTCGAGACCCATCCATCAAAATTGGTAAGCATTGATCGATAAGCTGACCGATAAGCTTAATTATCGAACAAATAATCGATAAACTATATCAGGTACGCATTTCTTTTTACTGACTTTATCGATAATATGTTCGATAAATGCATGATCGATAACGTAATCGATAAATCTGCTCTATGTTCAAGTGTGTTCTTCATAATTATCGAACACGTGATCGATCAAGTGTTGATCGATAACTTGATCGATAATTTCGAAGACTATAACGGTACTGTTCTGAAATCCCTTCGTCAGTTTTCGAACCCTAACTCGAAAAATACCGGTCCCCTGTTTTTCGCAACGGTCAGGAATCACCATATCTTAAATTCTTCAACCGTTCCTCCGATCGAATCCTTCTCTGCTACATTTCCAACCTTCACCCACCTCAAAATCACCGTTTCTCAACCGATTAATCTGACAAAGACCCCTCGACTCTTCCGAAATGGCTCGGGTGAAGCAACCAAATATGGAAAGGGGAGAAGCGCAGGAGAAACAACCTCAATCGAGCGACACCACTGCTTCGGGTACTCGAAAACGTTACAGACCGAAGGTAAGGGAGGAATCAACGAAGAAGAGGGCTACTCTGAAAATCCGAGAAAGTCGGGCCGAAGAACAACCGGCCTCTCTCAGAAAATCTCCCCGGTCCAAATCAAAGCTACCGATTGTGACTGAAGAATCGGAGACCGAGTCGGATGATGGAGTCTCAGTTCAGAAAGCCGTGGAATCAGCCTTAAATATCAATCCCCAAGCAACCGAGAAAGAAGAAACAGAGGGCAAGTGAAGGAGTGGCACGGGAAATTCCTCCTGAAGGTATACCCACTGAATTTTCTGAGTTATTATCTGGCAATCTCGATAATGAAGTTAATATAGCAAAGTATAAGGCCGATTTTGCCAATAGAAAATTCTGTCCTGTGGTATCTGTGGACTTAGAGGGTCTGAGGAAAAATAAACAGATTGATCTTGATTTAAGTGACCCACTGCAGCATTATTCGAATTGGTTAATCATTGGTGGTGAATACTGTCCCGAAGTGGTTAAAAGATTCTACTGTAATATGGAATCAGTAGAAAAATATGATGATAAAGACAATCTCATAGAAAATTGTCTGAAAGTTACACTGAGAGGCAGAGCTTTTAAACTCACCAGTGCCAAATAAATGAGCTGCTAGGGACTCAAGATTTTGTGCGAGGTGGTGACATGAATGAAGTAAAGGCTTATAGAATTTTGATGCAGAACAGTGATTATCCCGGTGAGCTGAATTTTCCACCTAAGCAGATGTGTGATTTCTATAGGATCATCCATTACATCTATTCTAGGTGCATGGTAAACAAATCCGGTAGTTTCTCACATCTCACTCAGGATGATTATCTTCTTCTAGCCCGATTATTAGTGGGGAAAAGATTAATATTGGGGATCTTATTTACTCTGAGATGAAGGACTTTGTTCTTAACAAGTCCAGATCAACCCCAATTCCCTATCCTCAGCTGGCCACCTATTTCCTTCAGGCACATAACATTGCTCCATTTGAGCCTGGGAAATCAAGACTAAGTTTCCTGGTTTTGGCCTCACTCAGCTCCACAAAATGAGGATCTCTGTTCCCTTTACACCATCACAGAAAGTATCTCAGAAGGATAAGGAAAGCAACCTGCTGCTAGTACATCTCGGACCCAGGATGAAGCTGAATCCACTGCTGCTCCATCTCATACCCCTGGTCCATCTTTTATGGAGAGATCCCTCAGGGAAATGTTTCAGGCTGAGCTTCGGGCATTTGAGACCAGAGTCTACTCCACTGCCAGAGACTATGGGGAAGTTTCTGACCGGAAGTTTGATGGCATCTCTAAGATTCTGGATCTTCACCAACAAGCTATGGTGGTTTTGGAAAGAGAAGTCACCGAGAGGTTTAATTCAGTGGACAAGGAACTCCAAGAGCTTAAAGGCTTAGTTACCTCTCTCTGCCAGCACTTCACTGCACCTAGCACAAGCTTCAGCTATGAGGATCTCCTCTTCCATCCTCCCTCTCCCACCGCACCCTGAGCCTGCACCTCCTTCCTCTCCTTTACCCACTTCTTATTTCCACACACTTCTCCTTCTGTTCCATCTACTTCTATTTCAGTCCCTACTACTCTTGCTCTTATCACTGTACCCCAACCTGTTCACTCCTTTCATTTTCCATCTATTTCTCCACTTTTCCCCTTCCTCCTCTCCCTATTCCCCTGACCATTCCTTCGGTTCCTACCCCTTCTGATGCTGACAAAAAGGGGGAGAAGAAAACTGATGATATTTCGTAGCTTATATGGTTTTATAGCTTATATGGTTTTATGAGTGCTTTTTGGTTCTATGTCATGACTTTTTGTTATCTCCTTTTGTGTATCTGGATAGTGTTTTTATCGATAATATGTTCTTGATATTTATCTGCTCTTTTCATGCTTTTTGAGGATATAAACTGGTTGATGTTCTCTCTGATAGATGATTTATAACTTGTGTTTTGTCATCATCAAAAAGGGGGAGAATGTTAGGATTATAGTTTTGATGATAACAAAGTCAGAATATCAAGGTTAAGTATTTTGATCGATCAACTGATCGATCAATCGTTTATCGCTAAGGTTTCAGATAAATAATCAAGTGTAAATCAGGTCTATAGTAGGCTTTTGGATCGAAGAACTATTCGATGAACAATTAATCGATAAAGTGATCGATTATCGCTAACGTAAAAATCACATAAGAGTATGGTTAATTATCGATAACTGATCGATAATATCAGGTAAACAATCGAGTTACTGATAAGAGAACCAAATCTGAAGTGTATTTATCGATCAAGTTATCGATAAATCAGTCATCAATAACGACTTCGATAAAAGGTAACACAATCTACTTGTTCTGCACATTAATTCTGTTACCAATTTATCGATCATATTTCCGATCATTTGTTTATCGATTACGTGTTCGAACTTTATGCTCTAACTCTCTGAATGCAGGTGATCAAATTCACTGATGGATCGATAACCTTATTGATCATAAAATTATCGATCACATGATCGATAATCAATGTCTTATCTACTCTTATTCAGTTTTTCCTCAACCAAATTATCGATAACATTATCGATAAATTTAACTTGTTTGCTTAAATAAGTTTTCACATAACATGATCGATAAAGAGCTAAGGATTGATTTATTCGCATTAAGTTATGGTGAACTATTTTTCGATCAAGTAATCGATCACTGGTTTTTCGATAATATGATCGATCATTCAATTTCCTAGAACTCATGTTTTCACAAAACGTGATCGATAATCTTTTCCTTTACCTTACAGGATTAAACTTCTTTCTTCTCTTTATTGATCACTTGTTCGAATGTTCATTATCGATCATCTGTTCGATCATTTCAGATAGCTGTGTCCTTCATTGAATATATACATAACCATGTTTTATCGATAACATTATCCATCATACATTTATCGATAAGATGTTCGATCATCAATGACTGAAGCTTCATTTCAATAACATTTGAATTATCGATAATCTGTTCGATCAAACATGTGTTCGATCACTTGTTCGATCATGGAACGATTTCCTCTTTCTATGATAATTCTTAGAGTCAATGATCCAACACTTGATCGATAATGTTGGTGATCTAATTCGAAAAGTCTTCATTCTGTTTATCGATAACTTGATCTATCATCAAGTAATCGATCATCTTTTCGATCAAACTAAACCAGAATGACTTTCTGTTCTTCTTACTGATAAATGGTTTCGTCACAAATCTTTGAATGATAAATTTGTTTTCTTTCTGTGTTCAAGATTAAAGCACTCACCACAAAACTCTCATTTGTTCAAAGCTTAAAATATGCAGATTAATGAAAACGAGTGCAACGGCTCTTCAACGGGATTACATAGACTGCGACCTACAGTGTCAGAAGCTCAGACGCATTAATGGCGGAGCCGTTGAAACCAGCGAAACACGCAAACGAAGTCACAACGGCTAGAAGCTCTTCCGTCTAACGGCTACTTAACGATATCAACTATAAAAGGCGCGAAAGAAGCATTAATGAAGAGATTGAATACCGGAACTACCACCTGCGATTATTTAGTTACGCATTCAATACTCTGTTTTCACGTTACTACCGAGCATCAGTGTTTATCATTAAATTCACTCTGTAAGAGAGCCAATCACTACTCTTATTAAAACTTGAGTGACACTCAAGAGTGTGGACTCTTGAGAGGGGTTGTATCCTTACGGGAGTAAGGGGGAGTGATTGAGCGATTCAATTACTGTACCGAGGCACCAAGAGCCCTGTCGATCTTGGAAGATAGTGAAATACCCAGAGGTGTTCTGGGGACTGGAAGTAGGTCACGTGGTTTAGACCGAACCAGTATAAATCTTGTGTCTCTTCTCTGCGGTTAAAATTCTCCATACTCTGACTCTCTGTTTTTATTCAATACTTACACGCTTTTGATTATAATTTTTTGTAACTCACCCAATTCACCCCCCTCTTGGGTGAGATTGTTTCTAACAGTAATTGCAATAATCTTTCCATGCCAGCAGAATCAAAATCAAGGTTACATGCTTTTACAAGCCCAAAGAGACTTATGTTCAATCTCAACCGGTAGGTGACACATCTTACCATAAACCAACCAATAAGGAGACATGCCTATGGGGGTTTTAAATGTAGTTCTATATGCCCACAAAGCATCATTTAATCTGGCACTCCAATCCTTCCTAGATGGTTTAACTATTCTTTCCAACACCTTCTTGATTTCTCTATTTGCATTTTCAACTTGCCCATTACTTTGGGGATGATAAGGTGTGGATGTCTTATGTGTCACACCATACTTAGTGAATAACTCTTGTAGCAATTTATTACAGAAATGGGTGCCATTATCACTAAACTACTGCTCTAGGAATGCCAAATCTAGAAAAGATTATTTTTCAGAAATTTTGAAACAGTGGCAGTATCATTCTTTTTGGTTGCTATGGCCTCTACCCATCGTGAAAGGTAATCAACTGCAAGAAGGATGTATGTAAAACCCATAGAAGGAAGAAAGGGGCCCATGAAATCAATACCCCATACTTCAAACACCTCACAGAAAAGCATTGGGTGTTGAGGTAATTTATGTTTCTTAGTTAGGCTACCAAATCTTTGGCAAATATCACAATCTTGCAATATTCATAAGAGTCTTTAAAGAGTGATGGCCAATACAAACCAGCTTCTAATATTTTTTCTTGCAGTCTTGTTAGCACTAAAATGACCTCCACAAGTTTGAGAGTGGCAATCATGCAGGATGTCTTGAAATTCTTCATTCGGCACACATCTTCGAATGATTTGGTAGCTGCATACCTTCCAAAGGATTGGAGGGTCCCAAATATAGTGTTTAGACTCACTCTTAATCTTTTGCATATGAAAATGAGACAATGAAGAAGGAATTAGACCAGCAACTAAAAGTTGACAATGTGACAATACCAAGGTTCCATGAGAGACAATGCATAAACAGAACAATCCTTAAACTCGTCGCAAACAAAATTTGAATCATCACTCCCCTTGTAGGTTCTGGTAAGCGATTTAGATGGTCAGCCACCATATTTTCTGCTCCAGGCTTGTCTTTGATATCAATATCAAATTCTTGGATCAACAACATCCACCTTAAGAGCCTCAATTTGGATTGTGGCTTGCTGAAAAATACTTAACAGCAGAATGATCAGTGAAAACAGTAACTTTAGAGTTAATTAGGTAAGGTCTGAACTTGTCTAATGCAAAACAATAGAAAAGAGCTCCTTTTCAGTAGTTGTATAATTAGTTTGAGCCTTATCTAGTGTCTTTGAAGCATAAGCAATAACTTTGAAAGCCTTACCATCTTTTTTCTCAAAACTGCACCCACTGCATTGTTTAGAGCATCACAACACAATTCAAATGGTAAATTCCAATTAGGGCAAGTCAAAATAGGTGGAGAAGTCAATCGATTTAATCTCATCAAAAGACATTTTACACTCATCCGTGAAATCAAAGGAAGCATCTTTTTGCAGTAATTTGGACATTGGAAAAGTCACTTTACTAAATCTTTTATTGAACCTTCTATAAAATCCAGCATGGCCTAGGAAAGATCCAAGCTCCTTAAGATTTGTTGGGTAGGGTAAAGAT